>NW_028261383.1:5911550-6104050 GCF_051295495.1 Thamnophis sirtalis
TATGTATGAATGAATGAATGAATGAATGAATGAATGAAGTGGATAAGTGTCTAATAACTCCTTTCCCAAATTGTGAAGTATTTGAATATCAAAATGGCTGAACATCTTAGGGTGATTTTTATATGAAAATACCCCCTTAAGCAAGATATGTTCTTATGAGATTTAACCAATTACCTTATAATGTGTATATTTGAGATGTGTATATTTAGAAATCCAGAGACAGAAGATTTAAAACATCTACCCTTTCCCCAAAAATAAGACATCCCCAGATAATATGCCCAATCAGGCTTTTGAGCACATCCGCTAAAATAAGCCCTTCTCCAAAATAAGCCCTCCCTGAAAATATTGCAACATAGCAGCAAACATGAAGTGACCACACTCACTGCCTCCTGCACCTCAAAAGTAAGGCTTTTCCAAAAATAACGCCATGTGCTTATTTCAGGGGGCGTGTCAAAAGAAAATAAGACCCTGTCTTATTTTGGCAAACATGGTATTATTATATCAATTGTATAAGAAACAGAGAGGTCAGTATCTGTATGACCTATTGCAAACCTTATGTCTAACCAACAACATATTTTCTTTGCAAACAGGTTTTAAAACTTACATATAATATGGCTCTTTATTTGAACTAAAAATTCAGTTGAAAAATTCAAATGGTGTTCCAATTTTGGGAAAAAATAGGGGTGATACAGAAATATGGTTTACGCTCTTTGTTCTGATTCTTATTTAATTTGCTTCTTTTATTGTATTTCTGGTCTTGCTAATGATCTATGTTTAAAATTCTATATCTTGATATGGCCCATTGTCTAATCAACAATACAATAGTATAATATGTTCATGACAAAAAAGTTGGATTTATTGGAAGCTAATAACTGACCCTAAATATGGCATTCTTCACTGCTTTTTCAGATCCGTTTCACTGCTTCAGAAGCTCTGAGTGATAAAAATCAATTCCCTTTTTTCTACCAGATGCTCCCTAAATTAGAAATTCTCTACCCAGGAATTGTCCAATTGCTCCTTTATTTCAGATGGAGCTTGATTGGTCTCTTTGCTTCAGACACAGAGAATGGAGATAATTTCATGAGGACTTTTACTCCTATGCTTGTCAGGAATGGAATTTGTGTTGTTATATCACAACAATTCTCAAGTACTGCGCAAACAGTACTCTTTGAGGATTCAATTTTTAAGTGGAGACGAGTCAATGTCTTTGTTCACTTCTTAGAATATTTTTCCTTTTGGGACAGACTTCTTCTTTTCCATTCAACACTTAACAGTTTGCCAGAACCCATTGAAGGGAAACTTTGGATAATGGCAAGCTTTGGAGACCGGCAAATAAGAAGACACACATTTTTGAAACATGTCCATAGTTTTTGGACCTACATTTTTCAGTTGAAAAAAAGGCCAAATGACAGTTCCTTCGAATCAGATCTCTTTGTGCAACCACAGTTTGGAGATCAGTCTTTTCAATGTTCTTTTACAAAAGACCTCATTTCTGTCAAAGGCCGGAGACGATGCAAACAAAAATCACCACTGAAAACCAAAGTGGAAAGAAACAGAATCTTGAACCGATATAACCACATTGCTTACACTTTGATTAATACTCAGGCCCAAGCCTTGAATGCTGCCTATTCCTCCATGTTCAAGAGAAGAAGGAAAGAGGGAGAAAAGAGGTCGGGTGCTCAAAGGCTGCAGCCATGGCAGGTATGAGGTCAAGACTATGATCCATCCAACTTACTTTATTTGAATGAGGAACTATCTCAACTTTTTTCTACCAACAGTGTTTTTTCATGAGGCATCTGGACTTTCTTCTTTTTCTTTGAAGATGTTTCACTTCTCATCCAAGAAGCTGTTTCAGCTCTGACTGGATGGGGGGAATGAAAGGATTTATACTCCTTGCAGAGAGCCCCCACTATTCCCCACCATCTAGTCAGAGCTGAAGAAACTTCTTGAATGAGAACTGAAATGTCTTCCAAAAAATGAGATAGATAGAGAGAGAGAGAAAATCCAGTTGCCTCTTGAAAATACACTTTTGGAACAAGCATGATCTGGATGACTGAGAATCTCCATAGACATCTCAACCTTTTTGAGTTTTTTGAGTTTTTGAGTTTTATTGGGATTTATATGCCGCCCTTTTCCCTGAGGGGACTCAGGGCGGCTTACAACCACAAGGGAGGGGGGTGCAGTGTCAAAAACAGAACAGTATGTGAACAAAGAAAAAATAGTAAAAACACAACTTTCGTTCAGCAATCAAACACTCGGGCGGGTAAATTGGGAACCTATCCCCAGGCCTGCTGGGAGAGCCAGATCTTGAGGGCTGCGCGCTTTTGTGCTTCAAAAGGCCAACAATGTTGGCCAATAAATTCATCTGTGGATAATTGGAATATTGGAAAAGCAAATGACCAGCTGTCTGCAAGGAGTATAAATCCTTCCATTCTCCACCATCCATAGCAATAACAGTTAAACTTATATTTAACCGAGGTGGCACAGTGGTTAAATGCAGCACTGCAGGCTACTTCAGCTGACTGCAGTTCAGCAGTTTGGCTGTTCAAATCCCACCAGGCTCAAGGTTGACTCAGCCTTCCATCCTTCCGAGGTGGGTAAAATGAGGACCCAGATTGTTGTTGGGGGCAATATGCTGACTCTGTAAACCGCTTAGAGAGGGCTGAAAGCCCTATGAAGCGGTATATAAGCCTAACTATTGCTAATTGCTGATACCGCTTCATAGGGCTTTCAGCCCTCTCTAAGTGGTTTACAGAGTCAGCATATTGCCCCCACAGTCTGGGTCCTCATTTTACCCACCTCGGAAGGATGGAAGGCTGAGTCAACCTTGAGCCGGTGAGATTTGAACCGCCGAACTGCAGCTAGCAGTTAGCTGAAGTGGCTGCAGTACTGCACTCTAACCACTGCACCACATCGGCTCAAGATGGTTTCAAGATGGTTTCATCTTCATTGACTTCAGGATGGTTTCATTTTCAAGATCTGGTTCTTCATGCAAGGCAGATTTTCCCAAAGTCATTTGTATCTATCTCCAAGACCTGATGGGACTATCCATTATTGCTGTTATTATTATTATTATATATTTATAGTACTAGGGGTGGGATAGCTCAGCGGTTAAAGATGCTGAACTGACAGCTCAGGTTCGAGATCAGAGCTCCATGGAATGGGATGAGCTCCTGTTACTTGCCCCAGTGCCTACCTAGCTTGCAGTTTGAAAGCATGCAAATGTGAGTAGATTAATAGGTACCAGTCAGAGCTAAAGAAGCTTATTAAATGAGAAGCAAAATATCTTCAAAAAAGCCCCCCAAAATCCCTGTTGCCTCTTGAAAAAGCATATTTGGGACAACTATGTGAATTTTTTAAAAAAAACAAGGTTTCTGTTATTAAAATTCCTGGATATTTCTGTTCTAGTTCCATCCATTTCTGAAAAAGAATGAGTTTTGCAATCTTTCCCACTTGAAAGTCTATTTGAACCAAAATGGGGATATAGCAGCTGATCTGAACATCATAAGCATGGTAGTTCTCTCCAAAGAGGATCCCATTAAAGAGCAAATAGGCAGTTTTGAAAGACAGAGAATTACTATCAATCAAGATGGCCTTGCACAGTTAAAGTTCCTCAACAAGGTGGGTGAAATATTGGTGTCTTTTCTCTGTTTTCCAAAGGTTTGGGACACATTTCAAGTGGCTAAGCCTATTCACCAGATACAATGACCTTCAATGAGAATTGAATGTTGGGAGTGGAACCCTTATAGTTTTCTTAAAATGCTGTTACCTGGGACACTATTTCAAATTGATTCATCTATGTCCAATGTGGGATGCTAAATAATAATTCGTTAGGACACAAATCATGTCTATTTTGTGTCTCCCATGCACCCTGTCATCTGTATAAAACTGGTGAAAGGGGACAGACTTTCCAAGAACTTTTGTGGTGAATTGGTTAGAATGTAGTCTTGCCAACTAATTCTGCCCACAGCCAAAAGTCCTGTCTGGATCAAGGTTGAATCAGTCTTCCATCCTTCCGAGCTCAGTAAAATGAGGAGCCAGATTGTTGAGAGGAATATCTGTAAACCAATTAGAGAATTCTGTAAGGCCCTAAGTGCTATTGCTTTTGCAATCAAATGCAGGGAGTTTTCAGGCTGATAGCATCAACCTGTTTTGTTTTCTTGCCTTAGATTAGCAAAATAGAATGAAACTCTTTCCTCCAATGCCAAGTTCCCAGTGGAGTAAAAGAGGCAAAGATAATTCTAATCAAGCCTGGATACAGTTTCTGTTGATACCATTGAAAAATCTGCTTTGGAATTCAGGTTTATCTTGCATAGTTGGGCAGGTTTATAATCTGTGATGTTCTTAAATAGAACATACAAGTCAGAGTTATCTATTGTTGTCTTTCATGCCAAGGGGATATAAAAATATTCTGCTCCTGCAGAAGTTCACATGAAGTCATAATGACTGTTTTGATGTGCCCTGATTAAAAAAAACTGAAACACTGAAATTTGACAATTTGAGAAAGAAAGTTACTTAGATTTAGTTTTTAGCATATCCCTTCATATGGAACATCCTTGAATACAATTATATTCAGTTGTATTCAATGTGCAATTGAGGCTCCAAAATTAACTAATAATAATAATCTTTTCATGACAATAGGTATCACCTCATTGTGGGTTTTCAACAGAAAGGACAATTTTTGGATACCTAGATTGACGTTAGAAAAATCTCTTGCTGTTCCAAGATTCAAACTCTTGTTCCATGTGACAGAGCAAAAAAAATGCTTAACTTTCCCTTTTTGAGGGAGACATTTTCATGACCTTACTTGCCTCTCATTTCTGTAAACTTCTAGAAACTATGCAGTCATTTTTAGTCTTAATTCACCAGCATGGCAGCTATATAAATTAGCAAATAAATATATAGATAAACAAAGAACAGATCAATTAAGGTTGACCATCTTAATCTGTAATGAAGTTTTCCTTCATATCTCAACTGGGAAGTGGTTCTGGACTTCTGACAAATTGGTGGCTTTCCAATGCTACATGGAACCCAGAAGAAAACTTTCCAGATCCAAATGAAAAGAAGTTTATTTCATCAACAGAGTTTTATTCTGTTTAATAAATCTAGGTAAATAAAAAAAAATCATAAAACTTTCAGAATAAATTTCCTTCTAAACTTAAACATGAATAAAACATCACATTTAAATTCCGGGGTATATGAAAAAAGGAGTGCAGGTTAATAAAACCATGAGGAGAAACCACTAATTGTCACTTAATGCTTAAATCTTTTCTCAATTCTCAATTCTCCAGAATTTATTCAGTAGAAATGTCCTTTTTGGAAAACTTGATAGCACAAAAGCAAAGGGGAAATATTAAGTGGAGAATCTGTCGGTAGTTGTATCCCCTGCAACATTGGGAGTTAGAAATTCCTTATTTATCTAGCTGGACTTGGCTAATATTTATGTCCACCTCCATTATTCATTGATGGATAGTTCTACCATAGTACATTTGCCATTCTTTATTTTTCTGATTAGACTTTGCCTCAGTCCAAATGTGTGGAAAGTTGTCACCCTGGATTTGTCAAGCGAAAACGAGAAGGAGAGCCAGTTTGCTGCTATGACTGTGTTCCTTGTCCAGAGGGGACCATCTCCACCGAGGAAGGTGGGTGGTCACAGAAAAGAGTACTGTATTCATCCAGAGTACTTTAATCAATGTGATTTTTAAAAATGAGACATATCTAAGGTTGACAATTTTGTGGATCTTAATTTTCAAGCTTCCCAATTTCTTCCATAGTGGGAGAAATAACAAAAGTAACATAATACAGTATTAATAATGATGCAGCACGGGGTACACAAGTGAACCCCCCAATACTTAATCAGGTTAGGTGATTCTAACAGGCTAAATATTATTAATTCTAAAATGCTTAATGTCAGAAAGAAATCACAGTCCCCTCTGCCTTACTAAAGGAGTTCCTTATTTTCTCCTTGCTCTCTAAAATAGCGGAACTTAGAATGTACGCTTCTGGCAAACAGGAAACCTGGGTGGGCAGTAACCACAAACATTAGTTATAGACGCATGCGAACTTGTGATAGTCCAAATGTCAACTTAAGACTCAGCATGATTTTAACTTGTAATCAGAGATATGTTAGCAATATTGACCCAATATGTTAGCAATACTTTAGCAATCTTCCCGTCAGCTTCATGAGTAACCAAGATTCACTTCCCTGTTATATTTTGGGATTTTATGAGAATCATGTATTTGTAACTTTCCCAGAATATTTGTTACTTTTCTGAAATGTCTTTTACTGACCTAAGCAAGAAGTTTATGACCTTAAAATGTATACACCTTGTGTGACGTCTTTCTGATTTGTAATGATCAATTAAAAAGTATAAAATCTCTGCCAAGGGATACCTCAGACAGTTCAGTTTGATGGCAATCAGACTGGTCTCTTGAACGCGTTCAAAATAAAACCTGTCTTCTCTTGGAATCTCGTGGTGTTGGCTTCTATCTCTGACGTAACTAAAGGGCAGACTTTAAATTTGCTGCTATATTTCATAACATTCATAAAAGCACACAAATCACAAAAGTGACCTTGAGATGATGCAGTTCTCGCAGGGAACTTTTAGGCGGAAGGGGGGGGAGATATTCCATCACAATTTGAGGTAGAGTTTGTGGGATATTCCCATAGTCACAGTAAGTATTATCAACTTGTCTCAATTGGGAGTTGTTTTCATGATTTAGACCTGCTGTGGCTGATCAGTGTTATCTGACAGCTGATGAAGATCTTTCTTGAAAGGTGAAAAGAGATATAAATGAAATATTACTTTCTGTTTTTCAGATATTGAAAAATGCACCGAGTGCCCAATTGATCAATATCCAACCGAGAGCAGAGTCCAATGTATCCCAAAAAGAATAATCTTTCTGTCCTATGAAGAACATCTGGGCATCATCCTGGTCTCAATTGCCCTACTCTTGTTCCTATCCACAGGGTTAATTTTAATCATTTTCCTTAAATACCGAGAAACTCCTTTTGTCAAAGCCAACAACCGGGATCTCTCCTACATCCTCCTGTTCTCTCTCTTGCTTTGTTTTTTGTCCTCATTTTTCTTCATTGGACGGCCAAGGAAAGCCACCTGTCTCCTCTGACAAACAGTGTTCAGCATTGTCTTCTCAATAGCTGTGTCATCTGTGTTGGCCAAAACAATCACAGTGGTACTGGCATTCTTAGCCTCAAAACCAGGGAACAGTGTGAGAAGATGGTTGGGGAAGAGCTTGGCCAATTCCATCATCCTTTCTAGTTCTGCTGGCCAGATTTTCATCTGTGCCTCATGGCTTGGAATTTCTCCCCCATTCCCTGACTCTGACCTGCACTCCCAGCCTGGAGAGATCATCCTGCAATGCAATGAAGGCTCTGTCACCATGTTTTATGTTGTCCTTGGCTATATGTGTTTCCTAGCTGCCATTTGCTTCACTGTAGCTTTCCTGGCCAGGAACCTGCCTGGGGCCTTCAATGAAGCCAAGCTGATCACATTCAGCATGCTGGTCTTCTGCAGTGTTTGG
The DNA here is from genome assembly GCF_051295495.1 of Thamnophis sirtalis. Taxonomy (NCBI): domain Eukaryota; kingdom Metazoa; phylum Chordata; class Lepidosauria; order Squamata; family Natricidae; genus Thamnophis; species Thamnophis sirtalis. The sequence continues at coordinate 5,919,093 of NW_028261383.1, forward strand.
GTATCCTTCCTGCCCGCTTACCTGAGCACTAAAGGAATGTCCATGGTGATTGTTCAGGTCTTCTCCATCTTGGCCTCCAGTGCTGGACTGTTGGGTTGCATCTTCTTCCCCAAATGCTATATTATAATCCTGAGGCCAGATCTAAACACTAAGGAACATATCATGATAAAAGTAGAGAAATGACCGTGAAATTGTTTGTTAGGCTTATAACATTTTATTTTTTCATTGCAGTTATTGTTTTTTTGTATTCTTCCTTTGCATCAATGTGACAATTAAGGTTATTTAAAACTGAAGGTAATAAACATATAAAGAACGTAAGACTAATGAAATTAAATTCCAAAATTATCATCAAACAGTAAAATAAAACAACTAATAATTAAAATTGTCATGCAGCCAGGGATGAACAAGCTAAGAAATAAGATAATTATATTAAGTAAAGACAGCTGAATAGAAGAGACAAGTCTTCCCAAAGAGAGAAGGAAGGAGTCTTTTTCTGAGGTGTTTTGAATATGAAACTCTACATCTGTGTGAACATGGTGACTTTCTCTATGACTTTTTTCTTGAAAGTTGATGTGAACAGTGGAGGTGCATATCAAGATCACGCAAAAGACCCCACTTCCAACACTCTGGATGCCTACAGCAGTTATTTCTGGAGGTGTTTGGTGACTTCATAGATCTTAATGGACCTCAGAATTCCAGACCCTGTGTTCAGTCATAACTATCCTAACAACCCTTCTGGACATGTCCAAAAACTAGTGACCCTGCTGCAAAACAGCATCTGAAAGGCTCAACATCATCTGTGAAGACATGATCCAGATAAGAAAATGGAAAGCAGCCATGAATCATATTGATCTCACATACAAACAAACCATATGATCCCTTTGTACCCCAAATGGGAAGCATTCAGCATTCAGCTATGTGAATGGGAAAACCATCTAAGGTAGAAAATGGCAGAAGAGCATCCCTGATGCTTCATTTTCTAGACTTAACTAGGGAGCTGCAGGAAGAGCGCATCTTCTCTGGAAGCTGCCTAGAGACCATATTCTCCACACCCCATCATAGAGAAAGCTAAATCTGAAACAGAGAAAGAAGGAAATCTGGAGGTCCATTCTTTGGACTTCCTTCCTATACTATATACATACACATACACATACACATATACATATACATGGAATTCAAAATGTAGCACATGTTTGTGTGTTTCAGTTTGTGTTTGGAGGAAAAGGGGTGGCAAAGCAGGACACTGCTATGTTTGACAAAATTGAGAAACTTGCCTTGAAGCACTAACCCCTTCCATATTTTTAGCCAGAAAATAAAAATGATTCTCCTGATCCTCGGACATTCACTCATTTTCTTTCTTTATTAGGTTTATAACCCAAATTATTTTAGGAGCTGCAGATATTGGTCACAATCCTCATTCACTCTTTTCCCTCTATCCAATCACTGTTTGATATTCATCTCTATGAAGCCGATGGGCTACAGAAGACCAAATATCCCTAGATTTCTGAGCGAGATGGAATAGATCAAATACACCAAATGATTATAGGCCAGGAGACCTTCTGATTGGTTGGTTCTTTCTGTTGCATTTTAATCATACAGTTTCCAAAGGTAACCAACTGAAGTTATCTTGTAAGTCATTCCTATAGCAATGGAGTTAAAACCAGTCCACTAACAAATGATTCCAAAAGCTCCACATTTTGATCTTTTCTTTTCTTCCGATGCCTTTAATAAATCCTCTTTTTCCTAAAAAAAGAATGCTTTGGAATTCATGAGAGCCACAGCCTCATCACAAGTTGATGTTTCAGAACTGGAGATAGCCAAGCTCCCTGTTTAGTGTAGAACCAGCCTCTGTATAACTTTAGGTTATTTGACCAGTTCCAGTTGTGACTGAAGTGATAGAGGAGGGTCCTTCTTCTTTTCTCCTTCTCTTTAAATTTGTCTCTTAAAACAATTATCCTGCAACCAAGTCTAAGGAACCCAGGTTCAAAGCATGTCTGATTGGTCTGAGATATAAAGATTCAAAGAAAGAAAAGTAAGTGGTCTTGGTTTCAGCTTATCTGCACAACAAGAGATTTTCAGAAATTAAATCAATTTTAATCAAATGATTTTGGGGAGGGAGAGGTCCTGTGGAGTTTATGTATTAAATGAGCATATGATATCTGTATATATCCGGGAAAACACCCACATACTACTGGAATATCTTATCCTTCCTTTTTGCCATGTAGGAGATCAATCAGATCTCCAGCTCCTACCCAATGTCCACACAACAACAATTTAAACACCAGACTGACCAGGGATTCTATGTTGATCCTTCTCTCATCTGGGGAGGCCAATGTTCATAAATAAAGCTGTGGAAGGCAAAAGGATCTTTTTATTGTCCTTGAAGGGGATGAGACAAATATCTCTTCTCTGATAGCCACATACAAAATCCCACAGTTGGGTGCATATCAGGGGTGAAATCCAGCAGGTTCTGGAGAACCAGTAGTAGTAATTTTGAGTAGTTCAGAGAACCGGCAAATACCACCTCTGGCTGGTCCCACAGTGGGATGGGCATGGAGATTTTGCAGTATCCTTCCCCTGCCATGTCCACCAAGCCACGCCCACAGAACTGGCAGTAAAAAAAATTGAATTTCACCACTGGTGCTTATCTATTATTTTCCAGGTCTTCAGAAAGAGGTACAATGTCTAAGCAGAATAAACAGATACGCAGTTCCTGTGACCAAAGTTTTATTTGCAAGAGGTAGACTTCTCGCTCTGTCATACGTGCAAACATCTGATATGAAGAAATACTTTTTTCTTCTCTCTGATATAAAGCAAAGAATATTTTATATGCACTCTTTTCTTTTTCAATTTTTTTTCAAGTCAGCTAATTTTTTGCTCCTCCAAAATGATGAATGTTTGTCATACATCACATTGAATATGACTGATATGATCCACATTGATACTTTTTTCTACAAATGAAATCATATTAATGTCATTTATTATTCAGAGGCTATAATTGACCTTGAGTTCATGATTTCACAAACTTTTTACTTATAGAATGATAAAACCCACCAAATTTTACGTAAATTTGTAAGTATATCCTTGTTCCTACTCCAAACATGGCTTGTCTTTGACAGTCTGGGCAAAATGTCCAGAAAAAGAGGAATTGGTGACTCTCTCGCAGGAAGAGAATGAAAGATCCTGTCCATTGACAATCACAATATGTAGCCCACATTCTGGACTGGCATAAGCCTTAAGAGCTGTGTATTCATCCAAGTCCACAAATGATCTGCAAATTATCACCAGGATACTCCTGCTACCATCTCTCTAACTCAATCCCCCAGTTTTCCATTCTATGCCAAGGTGTACATGCATAGTAATGTACCTTCTCAATGCACCAAACAAGAAACCTAATCGTTCTGACAACTGACTCAGATGAAACAGGAATACTCAATCACCCCTTTCAAGGTCTTGGCAGTCTTGTGAAGGGAATCACACACAGCCTCAGAGATGTAAAGGTCAAATAGTAACACCACGATTAAGTGTATCCATATAACCAGAAGAAAGGAATCCATGTCTCTTCAATCTAGTTTTTTGTAGGTGTGGCACCAAATTTGTATCGAGGGGGGGGACTATTGGGCCTCTATCTTTCAACATTCTTGCACAATGATACAATCTAAAAATATTAAGTTTCCTCAGCCAAGAGTGGCATCAAATTCCAAAGCACTGGTGACCATCATTACCCAGAAGTCTCTGGAGAAAGGATTCCATGTTGAAGGAGAGCAGAAGTGAACAAAGTAGGTGTTAAAATGCTACATTTTCCTCCAGCATCATTTTCTGGATAGGGCCTGACAGGAAAGACCACAACCACTAAAGAACACTGCTCTCAGGGGTATATCTGTAATTTTTCACTAACATGCACTACTTCAGATGCCCTTCTGCAAATGGAGCCAAGGAAAGGTTCAGACTCCCGAGAGGAAAAGTTACTTCTCACTGTAATTATCGCCATCCTGCTCTTTGAGATGTCTCCTTCTACTTCTCCAGTCACCAATGTAAACATCAGACTGAAGCAATTTAAACATCAGACTGTGCTATTAAATGCACCTTTCTCTCCTTTCCAGGTGAAGTTTGCAGTGTCTGTCTTAATCAGGAAAGCCACTGGCTTTTGTGTGAGGACTTTTAATTCTTCAACTCTTCTTCTTGTTCTTGTTTAAAAGTGGGACATGGATTGATACATCCCCAGGAATTATGAACCTCCTGCTTCTGTTTCTGATGCTACTGTTGTCCCTGCCAGTCTCTGAGAATCTTACAATGAAATGTCCACTGACCTTGGAGCATCAGGATGGGAAAAAACCATGGAGCTATTACAGACCAGGAGACCATCTCATTGGTATTATCACTACTGGCACAAAAATATTGAATATAATGTGCTCTTTTAATGCAGATCCTTCTAGTCAGTTCCATTTGTAAGTCATTCAGGATAATAGACTTTTGTTTCCTCCATTTATAATTCTATCACTCTCATTTGGTTCTTTTTATTCCACTTGTTCCTATATTGCAGCACCTGTCCTGTCTACTTTCTTGAATAATTTTGTTTTCCATGTTTTCTTCATGTTAAATCAACATTTGCAGCTGGAAAATTAATGAGTAGTTACGACTGGCCTCGCCTCTCCCTTTTTCTCCATCAGGCTTGCCCTACAGAATCCACCCATATCTTATCCCCTTCTCTCCCTCAGTCAGGCCCCTAGGATAGGCCTCTCCTATCTTATCTCCTTCTCTGCCTCAGGCTTCTCTCCAAACTCCCAGCCAGCAGACCAGTTAAGTCACTTGCTGTCCCTGCCCAACTGGTAGCTTGAACAGAAATTTTTCCAGGTGGGGAGTGGGGAATAGAACTCCTTATCATCAGAGCGTGTTAATAATAATAAAATAAGAAATATTAATGATTTGATGATTTTCTAAAATCCTTTCTAGGCGTGCACCTAGAAGCTAGGTTCTGGAGATTTTATGATTCTGTGTGAGTGGTTTTCACTTTTATATATATATATATATATATAGATTTTGAACACTGGTTACTGGACATGGTACACTTGTTATTCTCACCCAGGTGGAGGACTGTATCAATTCCATTTTCCCAACATTTATTAAACACTAAATGAAGGTGGGTCTCTCATTTGTCTTCAAGTTTGGAGTCAGAATTGACTTAAGACTCAATAGGCTTCACATTCAAGGGTTCCTTTCTTTCAACAACATCCCAGTTTAGAATCTGGCAAGGAAGACGTTTCCTGTCATTGCTGCTACTGGGAGCCACAATCCTTTCATGCTCTGCTAAAATCTCTAGAAGGTGAGCCGTGCATCACAGCCTAAATTCACCCTCCTTCTGCTCCATAATCTTTCAGATGACACACATTTCCTCATCTAAGGAAATCTCTCTGCCTACATGCACACACATACACAAAGTCATGAATTATATGAAAGCACGTCTTCGGACAAATCCCTAATACAGCAGCCTCCATTCCCCATGGGAGGAAAAAAAGTGAAAACCATCTTTAACAAAAGACGGTTGTCTGAGATGACCAACCAATGTGCTCGTGGCACTTACTGTCTGCAAACAAAAGAGGCTTTCCCAACCTCCACCCATCCTCTGGACGGGTCAGGCTTGCATGGTCCCTAACAGGATACTAAAAATCATCAACCCTTTTTGAAGGGAGCCCAATTATTAGGAGGGGCATGTAGGAGTCCTAAAACTTGCAGGGGACACTCTGAGTGCACAACATCCTCAGGTTCCCATCCTTTGGAGAGCCTACCGTCATCCAGAACCATTTGTTATCATCTCTTTATCAACCGTGTTGTCTTAATCTCTCCCCACCCACCACCCATCCCCACCCCTCCAAGGAAAATAGTTGCTCAATCACCCCTTATCTTTCCTTTCCCATCAATTTATTAAAACTAAATGAAGGTGGGTCTCTCCTTTGTCTTCAAGTTTGGAGTCAGAATTGGCTTAAGACTCCATAGGCTTCAAAAGACAAAGTAGATTCGTTTGGGGAAAAAATAGAATGGTGACAAAAATTATTTTTTTTTTCCGTAGAATGTCTTCTGATCAGTCTAGACTCCTACGTTTTATTTTAGTTATTCCAATGGTCAGTAAGAATTTCCAGCTCCTACAGAATCTCACACTTGGTTACAACATCCATGACAACTATATGAACACACTTGGCACCTCAGATGCCTTGCTGGACATGCTCTCTACTGGCAAAGCCAATGTTCCCAACTACAGCTGTGGAAGGAAAGACAACCTTTTGGCTGTTATTGATGGGGCTGACAGGGACAAATCCATCCAGATGTCAAGATTAGTAGGACCCTACAAAGTCCCACATGTTTGTATGTGTGCCTCTTTATCTAGAAAACTGAGTGAATTGGTAGGATAGATAAGTGATAAATCCAACTATATCTTCTCTATGAAATTCAAAAGCTCAGTATTGGTATAAAATTAAAGCTACAGAAACTGACTGACTCCCAAATTCTGCCTGTTAGAACAGACAACATTTCAATTAAAGACTGCTTGGACTATATAAGTTAAAAATCATATTAAGAGATGTGATATATATATATGCATACACACCTTTCTCTCCCCCCCTCTCATACCACTGGAGTACAACCTAAAAAAAATTGGGACATCAAAACAGGGAAAGATAAATTCTCAGTAAGTTTGGCACATTGAAGTGGATGAGTGTCTAATAATTCTATTTCCAAATTGTGAAGTATTTAAATATCAAAATGGCTGAACATCTTAGGGTGATTTTTACATGAAAATACCCCCTTAAGGTATTTTCTTATCAAATTTAAACAATTCCCTTATAATGTGTATCTTTGTGATGTGTATATTTAGAAATCCAGAGACAGAAGATTTAAAACATCTACCCTCTTTCTCCAAAAATAAGACCTCCCCAGATAATATGCCCAATCAGCTTTTGAGCACATCTGCTAAAATAAGCCCTCCCCCAAAATAAGCCCTCCCTGAAAATATTGCAACATTGCAGCAAACATGAAGTGACCACACTCACTGCCTCCTGCACCTCAAAAGTAAGGCTTTCCCAAAATAACGCCATGTGCTTATTTTTTTTTTGGGGGGGGGGGCATATCAAAAGAAAATAAGACCCTGTCTTATTTTTGGCAAACATGGTATTATATCAATTGTATAAGAAACAGAGAGGTCAGTATCTTGGACTGTACATTAAATGTATGACCTATTGCAAGCCATATGTCTAAACAACAACATATTTTCTTTGTAAAAAGGTTTTAAAACTTACATATAATATGGCTCTTTATTTGAACTAAAAATTCAGTTGAAATCTTCAAATGGGGTTCCGATTGCGGGAAAAAAATAGGGGTGATACAGAAATATGGTTTACACTCTTTATTCTGATTCTTATTTAATTTGTTTGTTTTATTTTATTTCTGGTCTTGCTAATGATCTATGTTTAAAATTCTATATCTTGATATGGCCCATTGGCTAATCAACAATCCAATAGTATAATATGTTCATGACAAAAAACTTGGATTTATTGGAAGCTAATAACTGACCCTAAATATGGCATTGTTCACTGCTTTTTCAGATCCGTTTCACTGCTTCAGAAGCTCTGAGTGATAAAAGTCAATTCCCTTTTTTCTACCAGATGCTCCCCAAATTAGAGATTCTCTACCCAGGAATTGTCCAACTGCTCCTTCATTTCAGATGGACCTTGATTGGTCTCTTTGCTTCAGACACAGAGAAGGGAGAGAATTTCATGAGGACCTTTACTCCTATGCTTGTCAGGAATGGAATTTGTGTTGTTATATCACAACTATTCTCAACTACTGGGCGAACAGTACTCTCTGAGGATGCAATTTCTAAATGGAGACAAGTCAACGTCTTTGTTCACTTCATAGAATATTTTTCCCTTTGGGACAGACTTCTTCTTTTCCATTCAACACTTAACAGTTTGCCAGAACCCATTGAAGGGAAACTTTGGATAATGGCAAGCTTTGGGGAACTGCAAATAAGAAGACATACATTTTTGAAACATGTCCAAAGTTTTTGGACCTACAGTTTTCAGTGGAAAGAAAGGCCAAATGACAGTTCCTTCGAAACAGATCTCTTTGTGCAACCACAGTTTGGAGATCAGTCTTTTCAATGTTCTTTTTCAAAAGACCTCATTTCTGTCAAAGGCCGGAGACGATGCACCCAGAAATCTCCACTGAAAACCAAACTGGAAAGTAACAGTATCTGGAATCGATATATTCGTGTTGCTTACACTTTGATTAATGCTCTGGCCCATGCCTTGAATGCTGTGTATTCCTCCATGTTCAAGACAAGAAGGAAAGAGGGAGAAAAGAGGTTGGGAACTCAAAGGCTGCAGCCATGGCAGGTATGGGGTGAAGAAAATGACCCAAACTTATTGTCTTTGGGGAGGAAATACAAGGGGGGGAACCATTTTGTGCTTCAAAAGGTCTACAAGTTTGACCAATCCAATCACTCGTGGATAATGTTCCAAAGAGCAGGTACCATCACACACACACACACTTACACACAGATACTGGATAAAAGGGGGACTAGCCCACAGCTGTATAATGCTGTATAATAAAGAGAAAAAAATGGTCTACATTTTCAGGCTAAATAGAAAGTTGGTAGGAAAACTGTACAAACAGAATTACAAAATTCTGTTAATGTAGTATTAAAGTAAAGTAGAATTATCTCACCTGATCATCTTTCTGGTCTTGTTTACCTGGGAATAACATCAGCCTCACAACTTTATTCCTGACCAGTTTATGCTTTGTGATAATAACCTCATTGTTTTCTAGGACTTTATGAATAATCTCTGCATTTGTTTGTTTGTTCAATTTGTGACCCAGTCTAGAATGTTCCCTGTACGTTACCAATTTTATTTAGACTGCTGTTAATATTTCTGGATATTTCTGTTCTAGTTCCATCCATTTCTGAAAAACAGTGAGTTTTGCAATCTTTCCCACTTGAAACTGTACTTGGACCAAAATGGGGATATAGCAGCAGATCTGAACATCATAAGCATGATAGTTCTCTCCAAGGAGGATCCCATTACAGAGCAACTAGGAAGTTTTGAAAGACAGAGAATTACTATCAATCAAGATGCTCTTTCACAGCTAAATTTGCTCAACAAGGTGGGTGAAATATTGGCATCTTTTTTCTGTTTTACAAGACCTTGAGATACATTTCAAGTGACTAAGCCCATTCACCAAATACAATGACCTTCAATGAGAATTGAACGTTGGGAGTGGAACCCTTATAGTTTTCTTAAATGACTAGGGAGGCTTCAGTACAATTGACAAGGTATCCTTCACATGCTGTTACATGGAACACCATTTCAAATTGATTCATCTATGTCCAATGTGGGATGCCAAATGATAATTCTTTAAGACACAAATTATGTCTATTTTATAAAACTGGTGAAAGGGGACAGGATTTCCAAGAGCTTTAGTGGTGCATTGGTTAGAATGTAGTCTTGTCAATTAATTCTGCCCACAGCCAAGTGTTCGATCCTGTCTGGTTCAAGGTTGACTCAGTCTTCCATCCTTCCGAGCTCAGTAAAATGGGGAGCCAGATTGTTGGGGGGAATATGCTGACTCTGTAATCCAATTAGAGAATTCTGTAAGGCACTGTGAAGTGGTAAATAGAACTAAGTGCTATTTTTTTGCAATTTCTTTTATTTTTAAACATTAAAAAACCTCATAAAAATTCTCATCCATTACGTACAGCATGTCGTTAGTTACAAGTATTTTTGCATCCATATTCTCAATTACATTTACAATCACAAATTTTCCATCTAATATAACTAAATACATTACTTTCATTGTACAACGTATATTCAATTATGATTAATATTTTATTCTTTTCAATAAACCTAATTCCCTTACATTCTTGATTTTCTGTTTAATAACAATATAACTTTATATAATCACTTATCCCATTCTGAATATTTTTACAATATAAAAAGGATTTACCAATTATTTATATTTGTATATCACTGTTTTCAATTATGTATAATCCCACCAATAATCTATCGAGTATGCTTATGTTCATTATTGTCCTTGTACCTCACACATTCAAACAAAGATGTTATTCCTTCATTTTTCAACAAGGTGCTATTGCTTTTGCAATCAAATGCTGGGAGTTTTCATGTTGATAGCATCGACCTGTTTTGTTTTCTTGCCTTAGATTAGCAAAATAGAATGAAACTCTTTTCTCCAATGCCAGGTTCCCAAGGCAAGGATAATTCTAATCAAGACTGCATACAGTTTCTGTTGATACCATTGAAAAATCTGCTTTGGAATTCAGGTTATCTTGTCATGGTTGGGCAGGTTTATAATCTGTGATGTTCTTAAATAGAACATACCTAGTCAGAGTTATCCATTGTTGTCTTTCATGCCAAGGGGATAGAAAAATATTCTGCTCCTGCAGAAGTTCACATGAAATCATAATGACTGTTTTGATGTGCCAAGATTTAAAAAAAAATGAAACACTGAAATTTGACAATTTGATAAAGAAAGTTACTTAGATTTGGTTTTTAGCATATCTCTTCATATGGAACATCCCTGAATACAATTATATTCAATTGTATTCAATGAGCAATTGAGGCTCCAAAATTAACTAATAATAATAATCTTTTCATGACAATAGGTATCACCTCATTGTGGGTTTTCAACAGAAAGGACAATTTTTGGATACCTAGATTGACATTAGAAAAATCTCTTGCTGTTCCAAGGTTCAAACTCCTGTCCCATGTGATGTAGCAAAAAAGATGCTTAACTTTCCCTTTTTGAGGGAGACATTTTCATGACCTTACTTGCCTCTCATTTCTGTAAACTTCTAGAAACTATGCAGTCATTTTTAGTCTTAATTCACCAGCATGGCAGCTATATAAAATAGCAAATAAATATATAGATAAACAAAGAACAGATCAATTAAGGTTGACCATCTTAATCTGTAATGAAGTTTTCCTTCATATCTTAACTGGGAGGTCTTACAAATTGGTGGCTTTGCAATGCTACATGGAATCCAGAAGAAAACTTTCCAGATCCAACTGAAAAGAAGTTTCTTTCATCAACATAGTTTTATTCTGTTTAATAAATCTAGATAAATAAAAAAATCATAAAACTTTCAGAATAAATTTCCTTCTAAACTTAAACATGAATAAAACATCACATTTAAATTCATGGGCATATGAAAATAGGAGTGCAGGTTAATAAAACCATGAGGAGAAACCACAATTGTCACTTAATGCTTAAATCTTTTCTCAATTGCTTCTCTCCAGAATTTATTCAGTAGAAATGTCCTTTCTTGCAAATTTGATAGCACAAAAGCAAAAGAGAAAAATTAAATGGAGAATCCGCCAGTAGTTGTATCCCCTGCAACACTGGGAGTTAGAAATTCCTTACTAATCTAATTGAAATCCAGCTGGACTTGACTAATGTATATGTCCACCTCCACTATTCATTGATGGTTAATTCTATCATAGTACAATTGCCATTCTTTATTTTTCTGATTAGACTTTGCCTCAGTCCAAATGTGTGGAAAGTTGTCACCCTGGATTTGTCAAGCGAAAACGAGAAGGAGAGCCAGTTTGCTGCTATGACTGTGTTCCTTGTCCAATGGGGACCATCTCCACCGAGGAAGGTGGGTGGTCACAGAAAAGGGTACTGGGTTCATCCAGAGTAATTTGATCAATGTGATTTTTTAAAATGAGACACATCTAAGGTTTACAATTTTGTGGATCTTAATTTTCAAGCTTCCCAATTTCTTCCATAGTGGGAGGAATAACAAAAGTAACAGAATACAGTATTAATGCATAACATTCACAAAAGCACACAAATCACAAAAAGTGACCTTGAGATGATGCTGTTCTTGCAGGGAACTTTCAGGCGGAAGTGGGGGAGATATTCCATCACAATTTGAGGTAGAGTTTGTGGGATATTCCCACAGTCACAGTAAGTATTATCAACCTGTCTAAATTGAGAGTTGTTTTCATTATTTGGACCTGCTGTGGCTGATCAGTGTCATCTGACAGCTGATGAAGATCTTTCTTGAAAGGTGAAAAGAGATATAAATGAAATATTACTTTCTGTTTTTTCAGATATTGAAAAATGCACCGAGTGCCCAATTGATCAATATCCAACCGAGAGCAGAGTCCAATGTATCCCAAAAAGAATAATTTTCCTGTCCTATGAAGAACATCTGGGCATCATCCTGGTCTCAATTGCCCTACTCTTGTTCCTATCCACAGGGTTAATTTTAATCTGGCTGCTGGCCAGATTTTCAAGGAGCCAAGGTGGCACAGTGGTTAAATGCAGCACTGCAGGCTACTGCTAGATCAGCAGGTCAGCGGTTCAAATCTCACCGGCTCAGGGTTGACTCAGCCTTCCATCCTTCCGAGGTGGGTAAAATGAGGACCCAGATTGTTGGGGGCAATATGCTGACTCTCTGTAAACCGCTTAGAGAGGCCTGAAAGGCCTATGAAGCGGTATATAAGTCCACTGCTATTGCTATCTGTGCCTCATGGCTTGGATATTTTCCCCCATTCCCTGACTCTGACCTGCACTCCCAGCCTGGAGAGATCATCCTGCAATGCAATGAAGGCTCTGTCACCATGTTTTATGTTGTCCTTGGCTATATGTGTTTCCTAGCTGCCATTTGCTTCACTGTAGCTTTCCTGGCCAGGAACCTGCCTGGGGCCTTCAATGAAGCCAAGCTGATCACATTCAGCATGCTGGTCTTCTGCAGTGTTTGGGTATCCTTCCTGCCCGCTTACCTGAGCACCAAAGGAAAGTCCATGGTGATTGTTCAGGTCTTCTCCATCTTGGCCTCCAGTGCTGGGCTTTTGGGTTGCATCTTCTTCCCCAAATGCTACATTATAATCCTGAGGCCAGATCTAAACACTAAGGAACATCTCATGATAAAAGTAGGGAAATGACTCTGGTATTATTGTTTAGGCATGTAACATTTAATTTTTTCATTGCAGTTATTGGTATTCTTCCTTTGCATCAATGTGACAATTAAGGTTATTTAAAACTGAAGGTAATAAACATATAAAGAACGTAAGACTAATGAAATCAAATTCCAAAATTATCATCAAACAGTAAAATAAAACAACTAATAATTAAAATTGTCATGCAGCCAGGGATGAACAAGCTAAGAAATGAGATAGTTATATTAAGTAAAGACAGCTGAATAGAAGAGACAAGTCTTCCCAAAGAGAGAAGGAAGGAGTCTTTTTCTGAGGTGTTTTGAATATGAAACTCTACATCTGTGTGAACATGGTGACTTTCTCTATGACTTTTTTCTTGAAAGTTGATGTGAACAGTGGAGGTGCATATCAAGATCACGCAAAAGACCCCACTTCCAACACTCTGGATGTCTTTACCAGTTATTTCTGGAGCTGTTTGGTGACTTCATAGATCTTAATGGACCTCAGAATTCCAGACCCTGTGTTCAGTCATAACTATCCTAACAACCCTTCTGGACATGTCCAAAAACTAGTAACCCTGCTGCAAAAGAGCACCTGAAAGGATCAACATCATCTGTGAAGACATGATACAGATAAGAAAATTGAAAGCAGCCATGAATCATATTGGTCTCCCATCCCAACAAACCATATGATCCCTTTGTACCCCAAATGGGAAGCATTCAGCATTCAGCTATGTGAATTGGAAAATCATCTAAGGTAGAAAATGGCGGAAGAGCATCCCCGAGGCTTCATTTTCTAGACTTAACTAGGGAGCTGCAGGAAGAGCGCATCTTCTCTGGAAGCTGCCTAGAGACCATATTCTCCACACCCCATCATAGAGAAAGCTAAATCTGAGAAAAAAGGAAATCTGGATGTCCATTCTCTGGGCTTCCCTCCTATATTATATACATACAAATACACATATACATGGAATTGAAAATGTAGCACATGTTTGTGTGTTTCAGTTTGTGTTTGGAGGAAAGGGGGTGGCAAAGCAGGACACTGCTATGTTTGACAAAATTGAGAAACTTGCCTTGAAGCATTAACCCCTCCCATTTTTTTTAACCAGAAAATAAAAATGATTCTAATGATCCTCAGACATTCACTCATTTTCTTTCTTTATTAGGTTTATATCTCAAATAATTTTAGGAGCTGCAGAGATTGGACACAATCCTCATTCACTCTTTTCCCTCTATCTAATCACTGTTTGATATTCATCTCTATGAAGCCGATGGGCTCCAGAACACCAAATATCCCTAGATTTCTCAGCCAGATGGAATAGATCAAATACACCAAATGATTATAGGCCAGGAGACCTTCTGATTAGTTGGTTGTTTTTGTTGCATTTTAACCGTACAGTTTCCACAGGTAACCAACTGAAGTTATCTTGTAAGTCATTCCTATAGCAATGGAGTTAAAACCAGTCCACTAACAAATGATTCCAAAAGGTCCACATTTTGATCTTTTCTTTTCTTCTGATGCCTTTAGTAAATCCTCTTTTCTCTAAAAAAAAAAAAAAAAGAATGCTTTGGAATTCGCTAGAGCCACAGCCACATCACAAGTTGATGTTTCAGAAGTGGAGCTAGCCAAGCTCCCTGTTTAGTGTAGAACCAGCCGTTGTATAACTTTAGATAATTTGACCAGTTCCAGTTGTGACTGGAGTGATAGAGGAGGGTCCTTCTTAAAGATTCAAAGAAAGAAAAGTAAGTGGTCTTGGTTTCAGCTTACCTGCACAAGAGATTTCCAGAAATGAAACCAATTTTAATCAAATGCTTTTGAGGAGGGAGAAGTCCTGTGGGGTTTATGTATTAAATGAGCATATGATATCTGTATATGTCTGGGGAAACACTCACATACTACTGGAACATCTTCTCCTTCCTTTTTGCCATGTAGGAGATCAATCAGATCTCCAGCTCCTACCCAATGTCCCCACAACAACAATTTCAACACCAGACTGACCAGGGATTCTATGTTGAACCTTCTCTCACCTGGGGTAGCCAATGTTCATAAATAAAGCTGTGGAAGGCAAAAGGATCTTTTTATTGTCCTTGAAGGGGATGAGACAAATACCTCCCCTCTGATAGCCACATACAAAATCCCACAGTTGGGTGCATATCAGGGGTGAAATCCAGCAGGTTCTGGAGAACCAGTAGTGGAAATTTTGAGTAGTTCAGAGACCCGGCAAATACCACCTCTGGCTGGCCCCAGAGTGGGATGGGAATGGAGATTTTGCAGTATCCTTCCCCTGCCATGCCCACCAAGCCACACCCACAGAACCAGTAGTAAAAAAAAATGAATTTCACCACTGGTGCATATCACTCTATATATTTCCCAGGTCATCAGAAAGATGTACAATGTCTAAGCAGGATAAACAGATATGCAGTGCCTGCGACCAAAGTTTTATTTGCAAGAGGTGGACTTCTCGCTCTTTCTTATGTCCAAACATCTGATATGAAGAAATACTTTTTTCTTCTCTCTTATATAAAACAAAGAATATTTTATATGCACTCTTTTCTTTTTCATTTTTTTTTCAAGTCAGGTAATTTTTTTGCTCCTCCAAAATGATGAATGTTTTGTCATACATCACATCGAATATGACTGATTTGATACACATTGATACTTTTTTCTACAAATGGAGTCATATTATTGTCATTTATTTTTCAGAGGCTATAATTGAGTTTGAGTTCATGATTTCACAAACTTTTTACATATAAAATGATAAAACAATAGAGACCATTCATTACAACAGATGTGCAATTTCTTTGCAGGGGTCTTTACCTTTCACAAAATCTCAGCACATTTGGTATTCAGACCCTTTACTTTTCCCCTTCAAAATTTGTAAGTAGAGCATTTCCTTGTTCCTACTCCAAACATGGCTTGTCTTTGAAAGGCTGGGCAAAATGTCCAGAGAAAGAGGAATTGGTGACTCTCTCCCAGGAAGAAAATGAAAGATCCTGTCCATGGGCAATCACATCATGTAGCCCATTTTGAGGACTGGCATAGGCATTAAGAGCTGTGTATTCATCCAGGTCCACAAATGATCTGCACATTATCACCAGGATACTCCTGCTACCCTCTCTAGCTCAATCTCCCAGTTCTCCATTCTATGCCAAGGTGTACATACATATCAATGTACTTTCTCAATGCACCAAACAAGAAACCTAATCTTTCTGACGACTGACCCAGATAAAACAGGAATACCCAACCACCCCTTTCAAGGTCTTGGCAGTCTTATGAAGGGAATCACACACAGCCTCAGAGATGTGCAGGTCAAATAGTAACACCACGATTAAGTGTATCCATATAACCAGAAGAAAGGAATCCATGTCTCTTCAATCTAGTTTTTTGTAGGTGTGGCACTAAATTTCTATCGGGGGTGGGGGGGAGTATTGGGCCTCTATCTTTCTCCATTCTTGCACAGTGATACAATCCAAAAATATTAAGTTTCCTCAGCCAAGAGTGGCACCAAATTCCACAGCTCTGGGTGACCGTCATTACTCAGCAGTCTCTGGAGAAAGGATTCCATGTTGAAGGAGAGCAGAAGTCAACAAAATAGGTGTTAAAATGCTACATTTTCCTCCAGCATCATTTTCTGGATAGGGCCTGACAGGAAAGACCACAACCACTAAAGAACACTGCTCTCAGGGGTATATCTGTAATTTTTCACTAACATGCACTACTTCAGATGCCTTTTTGCAAATGGAGCCAAGGAAAGGTTCAGGCTCCCAAGAGGAAAAGTTACTTCTCACTGTAATTATCACCATCCTGCTGTTTGAGATGTCTCCTTCTACTTCTCCAGTAACCAATGTAAACATCAGACTGAAGCAATTTAAACATCAGACTGTGCTGTTAAATGCACCTTTCTCTCCTTTCCAGGTGAAGTTTGCAGTGTCTGTCTTAATCAGGAAAGCCACTGGCTTTTGTGTGAGGACTTTTAATTCTTCAAGTCTTCTTCCTGTTCTTTTTTAAAAGTGGGACATGGATTGATACATCCCCAGCAATTATGAACCTGCTGCTTCTGCTTCTGATGCTACTGTTGTACCTGCCAGTCTCTGGGAATCTTACAATGAAATGTCCACTGACCTTGGAGCATCAGGATGGGAAAAAACCATGGAGCTATTACAGACCAGGAGACCATCTCATTGGTATTATCACCACTGGCACAAAAATATTGAATATAATGTGCTCTTTTAATGCAGATCCTTCTAGTCAGTCTCACTTGTAAGTCATTCAGGATAATAGAGTTGCATTTCCTCCATTTATAATTCTACCTCTCTCATTTTGTTCTTCTTATTCCACTTGTTCCTATATTGCAGCACCTGTCCTGTCTACTTTCTTGAATAATTTTGTTTTCCATGTTTTCTTCATGTTAAATCAACATTTGCAGCTGGAAAATTAATGAGTAGTTATGACTGGCCTCACCTCTCCCTTTTTCTCCATCAGGCTTGCCCCACAGAATCCACCCCTATGTTATCCCCTTCTCTCCCTAAGTCAGGCCCCTAGGATAGACCTCTCCTATCTTATCTCCTTCTCTGCCTCAGGCTTCTCTCCAAACTCCCAGCCAGCAGGCCAGTTGAGTCACTTGCTGGCCCTGCCCAACTGGTAGCTTCAAAATAATTTTTTTCAGGTGAGGAGTGGGGAATAGAACTCCTTAGCATCAGAGCATGTTAATAATAATAATAATAATAATAATATTTGAAATATTTGTTAGGGATGTAAGCCTAGTCTTGGCTTGGCAATGAATATGTATAAGCATAAGCCATGATTGTAACAAATGTATCTGTTACTTTAAATGCTAGAGAGATGTAATTTGTTGCTATTGCTTTAAGCAGCCATATAGGAAGTAGGAACTAGTTCGGAGCTCTCTCCTGATGCTCCTGATTCTCCTGATTGTTCCTGATTGTTACTGACTGTTACTTTATGAGTTCAGTATTTGGAGAGAAGACCGTGTATTGGATGGTAGCTAGTCTGTATAGTAGTTACCTGTCTACATGGTGAATTGTGAGTTGAGGAACTGTAACTTCAACGTATTGTAAATAGGCTGTGTATATACCTCAAGACTGCTTATAGTCTGTTTGGAGACTATTTATCCTATTTTCATTATGCAAGTAAAGCTATTATTTGTTTTACCTCTGGTGGCTGTGAGTGGCTATTCAGCAGCTTATTCATTACTTACTTCTGCTGCAGAACTCTAGTCTCCTAACAGGGATAGACTTAACAATACTAATGATCTGATGATTTTGAAAAAATCCTTTCTAAGCGTCCACCTAGAAGCTAGGAAGAACATACATGCCATATTTTAAGTTTGTAGGCTTTATGGTTCTGGAGATTTTATGATTCTGTGTGAGTGTTTTTCACTTTTATATATATATAGATTTTGAACATTGGTTACTGGGCATGGTGTATTTGTGATTCTTACCCAGGGGGAGGACTGCATCAATTCAATTTTCACAACATTTATTAAAAGTAAATGAAGGTGGGTCTCTCATTTGTCTTCAAGTTTGGAGTCAGTATTGGCTTAACACTCCATAGGCTTCAAAAGACAAAGTAGATTCGTTTGGGGAAAAAATAGAATGGTGACAAAAATTATTTTTTTTTTCCGTAGAATGTCTTCAGATCAGTCTAGACTCCTACGTTTTATTTTGGTTATTCCAATGGTCAGTAAGAATTTCCAGCTCCTACAGAATCTCATACTTGGTTACAACATCCATGACAACTATATGAATGCACTTGGCACGTCAGATGCCTTGCTGGACATGCTCTCTACTGGCGAAGCCAATGTTCCCAACTATAGCTGTGGAAGGAAAGAGAACCTTCTGACTGTTATTGATGGGGCTGACATCCAGATGTCAAGATTAGTGGAACGCTACAAAATCCCACAGGTTTGTATGTGTGCCTCTTTATCTAGAAAACTGAGTGGATTGGTAGGATGGATAAGTGATAAATCCAACTATATCTTCTCTATGAAATTCAAAAACTCAGTATTGGTATAAAATTAAAGCTACAGAAACTGACTGACTCCCAAATTCTGCCTGTTAGAACAGACAACATTTCAATTAAAGACTGCTTGGACTATATAAGTTAAAAATCATATTAAGATATATATATATATATATATATATATATATATATATATATATATATATATATATATATATATATATATATATATATATATATATATATCACATCTCTTAATATGATTTTATATATATATATATATATATATATATATATATATATATATATATATATATATATATATATATATATATATATATATATATATATATATATTTGTGTGTGTGTGTGTGTGTGTGTGTGTGTGTACACACAAACATACACCTTTCTCTCATACCACTGGAGTACAACCTTAATAAATAATCTGGGACATCAAAGCAGGGAAAGATAAATTCTCAGTAGGTGTGGCACATTGAAGTGGATAAGTGTGTGTGTGTGTGTTTATTTGTGCTGATAAATAAATAAAGGGAGACTAGTATAGATCTATTTCAAGCTATTTAGCTCTCATCAGCTAGCCATACCCTTACTGGCAACAGTAAAAATCATTGGGTTTCTGTCGTGATGGACTCTTGTGACGAGCCGATTGACAGATGATGGAAGCAGTTAGCTTCCTCCCATAATTGGGGCTTACCAGGGGTTGTAAAAATCTAATAGATACCTTTCACCCTGGCTTCGCTGATAACGGATAAGAGCCTTTGGCCTAATGGCTAAGAAGTCTGCCTAGTATGTAAAAATGCCCAGGTTCAAATCCCAGTAAGGGTATGGCTAGCTGATGAGAGCTAAATAGCTTGAAATAGATCTATACTAGTCTCCCTTTATTTATTTATCAGCACAAATAAAAAAACACAAATATAACAAAGGCAACAGTAAAAAACATTGGGTTTCTGTCGTGATGGACTCTTGTGACGAGTCGATTGACAGATGATGGAAGCAGTTAGCTTCCTCCCATAATTGGGGCTTACCAGGGGTTGTAAAAATCTTTATATATATATATATATATATATATATATATATATATGTATGTATGTATGTATGTATGTATGTATGTATGTATGTATGTATGTATGTATGTATGAATGAAGTGGATAAGTGTCTAATAACTCGTTTCCCAAATTGTGAAGTATTTGAATATCAAAATGGCTGAACATCTTAGGGTGATTTTTATATGAAAATACCCCCTTAAGCAAGATATGTTCTTATGAGATTTAACCAATTACCTTATAATGTGTATATTTGAGATGTGTATATTTAGAAATCCAGAGACAGAAGATTTAAAACATCTACCCTTTCCCCAAAAATAAGACATCCCCAGATAATATGCCCAATCAGGCTTTTGAGCACATCCGCTAAAATAAGCCCTTCTCCAAAATAACCCCTCCCTGAAAATATTGCAACATAGCAGCAAACATGAAGTGACCACACTCACTGCCTCCTGCACCTCAAAAGTAAGGCTTTTCCAAAAATAACGCCATGTGCTTATTTCAGGGGGCGTGTCAAAAGAAAATAAGACCCTGTCTTATTTTTGGCAAACATGGTATTATTATATCAATTGTATAAGAAACAGAGAGGTCAGTATCTGTATGACCTATTGCAAACCTTATGTCTAACCAACAACATATTTTCTTTGCAAACAGGTTTTAAAACTTACATATAATATGGCTCTTTATTTGAACTAAAAATTCAGTTGAAAAATTCAAATGGTGTTCCAATTTTGGGAAAAAATAGGGGTGATACCGAAATATGGTTTACACTCTTTGTTCTGATTCTTATTTAATTTGCTTCTTTTATTTTATTTCTGGTCTTGCTAATGATCTATGTTTAAAATTCTATATCTTGATATGGCGCATTGGCTAATCAACGATACAATAGTATAATATGTTCATGACAAAAAACTTGGATTTATTGGAAGCTAATAACTGACCCTAAATATGGCATTCTTCACTGCTTTTTCAGATCCGTTTCACTGCTTCAGAAGCTCTGAGTGATAAAAATCAATTCCCTTTTTTCTACCAGATGCTCCCCAAATTAGAGATTCTCTACCCAGGAATTGTCCAACTGCTCCTTCATTTCAGATGGACCTTGATTGGCCTCTTTGCTTCAGACACAGAGAACGGAGATAATTTCATGAGGACTTTTACTCCTATGCTTGTCAGGAATGGAATTTGTGTTGTTATATCACAACAATTCTCAAGTACTGCGCAAACAGTACTCTTTGAGGATGCAATTTCTAAGTGGAGACAAGTCAATGTCTTTGTTCACTTCTTAGAATATTTTTCCCTTTGGGACAGACTTCTTCTTTTCCATTCAACACTTAACAGTTTGCCAGAACCCATTGAAGGGAAACTTTGGATAATTGCAAGCTTTGGAGACCGGCAAATAAGAAGACACACATTTTTGAAATATATCCATAGTTTTTGGACCTACAGTTTTCAGTTGAAAAAAAGACCAAATGACAGTTCCTTCGAATCAGATCTCTTTGTCCAACCACAGTTTGGAGATCAGTGTTTTCGATGTTCTTTTTCAAAAGACCTCATTTCTGTCAAAGGCCGGAGACGATGCACACAAATATCACCACTGAAAACCAAAGTGGAAAGAAACAGACTCTTGAACCGATATAACCACATTGCTTACACTTTGATTAATACTCAGGCCCAAGCCTTGAATGCTGCCTATTCCTCCTTATCCAAGAGAAGGAAAGAGGGAGAAAAGTCGGGTGCTCCAAGGCTGCAGCCATGGCAGGTATGAGGTCAAGACAATGATCTATCCAACTTACTTTATTTGGATGAGGAACTATCTCAACTTTTTTCTACCAACAGTGTTTTTTCATGAGGCATCTGGACTTTCTTGTTTTTCTTTGAAGATTTTTCACTTCTCATCCAAGAAGCTGCTTCAGCTCGGACTGGATGGGGGGAATGAAAGGATTTATACTCCTTGCAGAGAGCCCCCACTATTCCCCACCATCTAGTCAGGGCTGAAGAAACTTACTGGATGAGAAGTGAAATGTCTTCCAAAAAAAGAGATAGATAGAGAGAGAGAGAAAATCCAGTTGCCTCTTGAAAATACACTTTTGGAACAAGCATGATCTGGATGACTGAGAATCTCCATAGACATCTCAACCTTTTTGTGCTTCAAAAGGCTAACAATGTTGGCCAATAAATTCATCTGTGGATAATTGCAATATTGGAAAAGCAAATGACCAGCTGTCTGCAAGGAGTATAAATCCTTCCATTCTCCACAATCCATAGCAAAAACAGTTAAACTTATATAGTGCTTCATAGGGCTTTCAGCCCTCTCTAAGCGGTTTACAGAGTCAGCATATTGCCCCCACAGTCTGGGTCCTCATTTTACCCACCTCAGAAGGATGGAAGGCTGAGTCAACCTTCAGCCGGTGAGATTTGAACCGCCAAATTGCAGCTAGCAGTCAGCTGAAGTGGCTGCAGTACTGCACTCTAACCACTGCGCCACCTCGGCTCAAGATGGTTTCAAGATGGTTTCATCTTCATCAACTTCAGGATGGTTTCATTTTCAAGATCTGGTTCCTCATGCAAGGCAGATTTTCCCAAAGTCATTTATATCTATCTCCAAGACCTGATGGGACTATCCATTATTGCTGTTATTATTATTATTGCTGTTAATTATTATTATTATTATTATTATTATTATTATTATTATTATTATTATTATTATCATCATCATCATCATCATCATCATCATCATCATCATTATTATTATTATTATTATTATTATTATTATTATACAATTGTATCACAGTTGTTTTGCCGGATTTGTCTGTTGGGCCTTCAGTAGATTTTTGTTCTTTACTTCGATTAATAGATGTTCTTGACTTTCTTTTAAATAATCAGCCAGTGCATGTTTTTCTTCTTCAACTGTTTGCTTCACTTGTAATAATCCTCTGCCACCTGATTTTCATGGCAGATATAGTCTATCAGTATCACCACGTGGATGTAAACTGTAGTGCATTGTCATTAGTTTCCTGGTTTTTCGGTCCAAAAGGTCCAAATCAGCTTGTGTCCAGTTAACTATGCCAGCTGTGTATCTTATAACTGGTGTTGCCCAGGTATTTATGGCTTTGATTGTATTTCCACCATTCAATTTAGATTTCAAAATTTTCCTAACTCTGTTGGTGTACTCTCGTCTGACAATAGTTTTTACTTCTCCATGCTTGATGTTATCCAACTGCAGAATGCCTAAGTATTTGTAGGCTTCATTTTCTTTGCATTTAATTAGTTGGCCATTGGGCATTTCAACTCCCTCAGATGCAGTGATTTTGCCCCTTTTTATGGATACAGTGGCGCATTTTTCCATGCCAAACTGCATTGAAATATCGGTGCTGAATACTCGGACTGTATTTGTCAATGATTGGATTTCTATTTCTGACTTTCCATAGAGTTTCAAATCATCCATATATAGTAAATGCGAAATTTTTTCAGCTTTTTTGGCTGTTTGGTAGCCTAATTTCATTTTTTTTAAGATTACTGATAGTGGGATCATTGCGATGATGAAGAGAAGAGGTGAAAGTGAATCACCCTGGAAAATTCCTCGCTTGATATTAACCATTCCGTAGCTCTCATTCCCTACTGCCAACTCAGTTCTCCATTGTTTCATTGCCTTTTCAGTAAAGGATGTAATATTTTTGCTAATGCCAGTTGTTTCTAAGCATTTTATGATCCAACTATGTGGCAGTGAGTCAAATGCCTTTTTGTAATCAATCCAGACCATATTCAAGTTCGTTTTTCTGTTCTTACAATTTTCTAATATCATTTTATCAATTAGAAGCTGATCTTTTGTGCCCCTGCTCCTTCTTTTGTTGCCTTTTTGCTCTACTGGCAAGATGTTGTTTGTTTCCAAATAATCCATCATGTTATCTGCAATAATGCCTGTGAGTAATTTGAAGGTTGTTGGCAAGCATGTTATTGGTCTGTAGTTTTCAGGTGTTGTTCCTTTAGTTGGATCTTTCTGAATCAAGTATGTTTTTCCAGTTGTCAACCATTCATCAATTTGGCCCTTTTGTAAAATTTCATTCAGTTGCCTGGCCAATATTGCATGTAAACTGGTCAGATATTTGAGCCAGAAACCATGTAATTGGTCCTTTCCAGGTGATGTCCAATTCTTTACCTTTTTAACTCGATTTTTGATCATCTCAGTTGTTATTTCTAATACTTGCATTTGTTTGTTGCCAATGCTTTTCTCAAAGTCATGTATCCACTTTGCTTCGTCGTTGTAGTCCTTTGCATTTTCCCACAATTCTTTCCAGAATTCAACTGTGGCCTGCTTTTCTGGTTTTTCACTTTTGGTGTCACCATTCACATTAAGACTTTGATAAAAACGCCGTTGGTCTGATCGAAATTGCTGATTTTGTTTATATTGGATGATTCGTGCCTCATATCTTTCAATTTTTCTAGCTGTTGCTGTTATCTGCTGTTTTACAATCTCTACAGCTTCATTGACGTTTCTTGTATCCAATCTATATCTTCTGATTAGCCGATCTATGATTTTGTTGTTTTTAAGCCGTTGCTCATGCATGTTCTTTAAGTTACTAGCATCTGCCCTTAATTTTTAGATTTTTTGTTCTAATCGGATTTTCCACTTTGGCTTTGATGCTTTTTCTGTTGTGTGACTAGGTACTTTGATTTTAATGCCTAGTTCATTAGTGACTATTACAGCTGCGCTGTACATTAACTGGTTTGTTTCCAAGATGGATCCCGGTTCAATTGTTGTTGTTGTTGTTATTATTATTATTATTATTATTATTATTATTATTATTATTATTATTATTATATTTATAGTATTAGGGGTGTGATAGCTCAGCAGATAAAGATGATGAACTGACAGCTCAGGTTCGAGACCAGAGCTCCATGGAATGGGATGAGCTCCTGTTACTTGTCCCAGTGCCTACCTAGCTTGCAGTTTGAAAGCATGCAAATGTGAGTAGATTAATAGGTACCAGTCAGAGCTGAAGAAGCTTATTAAATGAGAAGCAAAATATCTTCAAAAAATCCCCCAAAAATCCCTGTTGCTTCTTGCAAAAGCATATTTGGGACAACTATGTGAAATTTTTTTTAAAAAAAACAAGGTTTCTGTTATTAAAATTCCTGGATATTTCTGTTCTAGTTCCATCCATTTCTGAAAAAGAATGAGTTTTGCAATCTTTCCCACTTGAAAGTCTATTTGAACCAAAATGGGGATATAGCAGCTGATCTGAACATAAGCATGGTAGTTCTCTCCAAAGAGGATCCCATTAAAGAGCAAATAGGCAGTTTTGAAAGACAGAGAATTACTATCAATCAAGATGGTCTTTCACAGCTAAAGTTGCTCAACAAGGTGGGTGTAATATTGGTGTCTTTTCTCTGTTTTCCAAAGGTTTGGGACACATTTCAAGTGGCTAATTCACCAGATACAATGACCTTCAATGAGAATTGAATGTTGGGAGTGGAACCCTTATAGTTTTCTTAAAATGCTGTTACCTGGAACACTATTTCAAACTGATTCATCTATGTCCAATGTGGGATGCTAAATAATAATTCTTTAGGACACAAATCATGTCTATTTTGTGTCTCCCATGCACCCTGTCATCTGTATAAAACTGGTGAAAGGGGACAGACTTTCCAAGAGCTTTTGTGGTGAATTGGTTATAATGTAGTATTGCCAACTAATTCTGCCCACAGCCAAAAGTCCTGTCTGGCTCAAGGTTGAATCAGTCTTCCATCCTTCCGAGCTCAGTAAAATGAGGAGCCAGATTGTTGAGGGGAATATCTGTAAACCAATTAGAGAATTCTGTAAGGCAGTGTGAAGTGGTAAATAGAACTAAGTGCTATTGCTTTTGCAATCAAATGCTGGGAGTTTTCAGGCTGATAGCATCAACCTGTTTTGTTTCCTTGCCTTAGATTAGCAAAATAGAATGAAACTCTTTTCTCCAATGCCAAGTTCCCAGTGGAGTAAAAGAGGCAAAGATAATTCTAATCAAGCCTGGATACAGTTTCTGTTAATACCATTGAAAAATCTGCTTTGGAATTCAGGTTTATCTTGCATAGTTGGGCAGGTTTATAATCTGTGATGTTCTTAAATAGAACATACAAGTCAGAGTTATCTATTGTTGTCTTTCATGCCAAGGGGATAGAAAAATATTCTGCTCCTGCAGAAGTTCACATGAAGTCATAATGACTGTTTTGATGTGCCCTGATTAAAAAAACCTGAAACACTGAAATTTGACAATTTGAGAAAGAAAGTTACTTAGATTTAGTTTTTAGCATATCCCTTCATATGGAACATCCTTGAATACAATTATATTCAATTTTATTCAATGTGCAATTGAGGCTCCAAAATTAACTAATAATAATAATCTTTTCATGACAATAGGTATCGCCTCATAGTGTGTTTTCAACAGAAAGGACAATTTTTGGATACCTAGATTGACGTTAGAAAAATCTCTTGCTGTTCCAAGATTCAAACTCTTGTTCCATGTGACAGAGCAAAAAAAAAAAATGCTTAACTTTCCCTTTCTGAGGGAGACATTTTTATGACCTTACTTGCATCTCAATTCTCTAAACATCTAGAAACTACGCAGTCATTTTTAGTCTTAGTTCACCAGCATGGCAGCTATATAAAATAGCAAATAAATATATAGATAAACAAAGAACAGATCAATTAAGGTTGACCATCTTAATCTGTAATGAAGTTTTCCTTCATATCTCAACTGGGAAGTGGTTCTGGACTTCTGACAAATTGGTGGCTTTGCAATGCTACATGGAATCCAGAAGAAAACTTTCCAGATCCAAATGAAAAGATGTTTCTTTCATCAACATGGTTTTATTCTGTTTAATAAATCTAGGTAAATAAAAAAATTCATAAAACTTTCAGAATAAATTTCCTTCTAAACTTAAACATGAATAAAATATCACATTTAAATTCCAGGGCATATGAAAAAAGGAGTGCAGGTTAATAAAACCATGAGGAGAAACCACTAATTGTCACTTAATGCTTAAATCTTTTCTCAATTGCTTCTCTCCAGAATGTATTCAGTAGAAATGTCCTTTTTTGCAAACTTGATAGCACAAAAGCAAAGGAGAAATATTAAGTGGAGAATCTGTCGGTAGTTGTATCCCCTGCAACATTGGAAGTTAGAAATTCCTTATTTATCTAGCTGGACTTGGCTAATATTTATGTCCACCTCCATTATTCATTGATGGTTAGTTCTACCATAGTACATTTGCCATTCTTTATTTTTCTGATTAGACTTTGCCTCAGTCCAAATGTGTGGAAAGTTGTCATCCTGGATTTGTCAAGCGAAAACGAGAAGGAGAGCCAGTTTGCTGCTATGACTGTGTTCCTTGTCCAGAGGGGACCATCTCCACCGAGGAAGGTGGGTGGTCACAGAAAAGGGTACTGGGTTCATCCAGAGTACTTTAATCAATGTGATTTTTAAAAATGAGACATATCTAAGGTTGATAATTTTGTGGATCTTAATTTTCAAGCTTCCCAATTTCTTCCATAGTGGGAGAAATAACAAAAGTAACAGAATACAGTATTAATAATGATGCAGCATGGGGTACACAAGTGAACCCCCCAATACTTAATCATGTTAGGTGATTCTAACAGGCTAAATATTATTAATTCTAAAATGCTTTTTTTTTAATAAATGTTTTTTAATTTTAGTTTAAAACAGGTACACATCTTTCTTTACATCTGTAAAATATATATCAATCAATTACAGATAAGTTTTGGTACATCTCCTCCACAGTCAACCAACATAACTCATATTAACTAAGGCATTATTATATATCCATTTTCATTTAACTGTAATTATTATTTAACAATATTGATGAAAGTAATAATCTTGACCAATCCCTGCCCACTCCAGTGGGAGAGGAAAAAATCAAAAAAAAAGAAAAAAAAGAAAAAAAAGGACAGATAAAAAATAAAAATTAAAGTAAAAAATAAAAAATAAAAATAATACAAAAAAAGACAAAAACGACAAGAGACAAGGCAGGAAAACGAAACAAAACACAGGTGTCTATCATGAGAAAAAAAGAGAAGTATATCAACTGGTTACAACATGCTTTGGTGCTTCTCTTCCATTAACTCATATTAATTCAAATATCTTAACTCGAATATTTACCATATCAACATCATTATACCTCCAGTTTTAATTATCTATGGTTATTTAAACATCCTTCATCCTTAGCTATGCATTACATAATTAATCCATAACACATGCTGACAATTCATTTACTTATTTATAAAATCCTCTATTATCATCAAATCCTCATATCTTATTTTAGCTGGACATCCATAATATTTAATTATATCATATATCATAACATTTTCCCAGTATTGATTAACATTTGATTGTATGTATTTTATTTAGTTTTTAATAGTGATAATTATTGTATTTAATACTCTTTATGTATAATCTTCCAATTGTTAGTTATCATATCAACTCCACATTATATACATTACTATCAATATCAATTATTATTCAACTATATCTGTTACAAGAAAAAGCAATTAGGTTTAACTAATTTTCAATTGTGTTCTTCAATCTATCAGCCAGTTCCAAATTATATATATTACTATCCATATCAGTCATTTTTCAGCTATATCTATTACACATTAAGGTAATCAGATTTAGCTAAATTTTAAATTACGTTGTTCCATCTATCAGCCAGTGTCTCTCCAATAGCAAGATCCTCTCCAGCCAATTGCCACGCGTTGGATAAATTTACCAAATGTTTTCATAATCAAATCCAGACAGAGATATTTTGGCACCTTTGGACTCTGAATGTCAATGATGAAATAATAATAATGTTGTCCTGAGCTTGTAAAATTTTCCAAATTAACTTTAATTCTCAAGGGTGGATTTTCCATTCCTCCTGCACTCTGTCTTTTTAAATGAGTCTTCTTTATAGCTTCCCCCCTCCTTTCTTCCTCTGAGATAGACCAGACACCATTTCTCACATTTTCCGTTTGTATTTCAGGAGCATTTAAACATTCAACAATCTCAGTTTTTGCTTCATATTTTAAAATCAGATGATCCAGTTTTCTTTCCAGTCTTTGATAAGAATCAAAAAGTCC
This sequence comes from Thamnophis sirtalis, assembly GCF_051295495.1. Lineage (NCBI taxonomy): Eukaryota > Metazoa > Chordata > Lepidosauria > Squamata > Natricidae > Thamnophis > Thamnophis sirtalis. The sequence continues at coordinate 5,948,201 of NW_028261383.1, forward strand.
TCTACATGCAGAAAAAAGTCTCTGAAATGAAATCTTAGAGGCATTTTGGGACGCCATGATGTGTGTCGCAGTTAAAAATTGCAAACTCTTTTTTTTTCCACAGACTTCTTAGTCTCTCACAGGCTGTGATTGTAAACAAAGCCGAGTAGTAAAGTAATAAAAGTGTCGAATCGTGACGGGCTAATTAGTAGAAAATAAATTTTACGATCCACTTAAGGAGATTCAGAGGGGGGAGGGTGTCGAGGAGTTTCTTGAAGCATTTAAGAGGTAAAGTAACCACCAGCCATAAATCCATTAGAAAAAGCCAATTCGCCGCTAAATTTCCCTGTTCTTTGGTTTCATTTATCTTAAGTTTTTAACGCGAACAGTCTCTCTTGGATAATAAAATCAGCTTACCAGATGACATCACTTCTAGCATTCTTAGGGGCAACCTGCAGTTTCAGTTAGCACGCAGCTAATCCAGAAAGGAATTGGCACGAGGAGTTAATACCCCCCCCCAGAGATTTGCGGGTATCTCTGAGGTCCTGGGTCTCTCCCCACCTTCACTGTCATCTCCAGGACAGCTAGAGTTCAAAGAACCCGTCCAAAAATCCTTCGGTATAGAGGAATTTCAGGAGTAGCCTGAAACTCCATCTTCTCACTGCTAAGCCCCGCCTTCTTCCCAATTCTAAAATGCTTAATGTCAGAAAGAAATCACAGTCCCCTCTGCCTTACTAAAGGAGTTCCTTATTTTCTCCTTGCTCTCTAAAATAGCGGAACTTAGAATGTATGCTTCTGGCAAACAGGAAACCTGGGTGGGCAGTAACCACAAACATTAGTTATAGACGCATGCGAACTTGTGATAGTCCAAATGTCAACTTAAGACTCAGCATGATTTTAACTTGTAATCAGCGATATTTCAGCAATATTGACCCAATATGTTAGCAATACTTTAGCAATCTTCCCGTCAGCTTCATGAGTAACCAAGATTCACTTCCCTATTATATTTTGGGATTTTATGAGAATCATGTATTTGTAACTTTCCCAGAATATTTGTAACTTTCCTGAAATGTCTTTTACTGACCTAAGCAAGAAGTTTATGACCTTAAAATGTATACGCCTTGTGTGACGTCTTTCTGATTTGTAATGATCAATTAAAAAGTATAAAATCTCTGCCAAGGGATACCTCAGACAGTTCAGTTTGATGGCAATCAGACTGGGCTCTTGAACGCGTTCAAAATAAAACCTGTCTTCTCTTGGAATCTCGTGGTGTTGGCTTCTATCTCTGATGTACAGGGCGGGGCATAACCTTTTCCTAGGGGGTCACAGCAACACTTGTAATAACAACACAAATAATTCATACACCATTCGAAAGCCCATCAAAAACTGAGTTTATTGACACGATTTAATAGTCAGTATGACCACCATTAGCCCTTCGAACAGCATTCAAACGAGGTGGATAAGAACACAACAAATCTTCAAACAGTTCCGTTCGATTTTCCAGATTTTTCAACACAGTTTCCAAATTCATTCTCAAAGTTTCAACCGAATATCGATTTTGACCTTGCTCCTGAATCATCAGAGCTTCCACTTCATCCTTAATTATGGCCCCAATGTTCTCTGCCGGATTGAGATCTGGCGAATTTCCCGGCCAGACGTCATTGCCCCAAAATTCGACATTGTTTTCCTTTAACAATTGCTGAGTCGCATTTGCACGCATGCAAGGAGCTTTGTCATGAAGAAAGACAGCCTCACCAACCACCAAGACATTGTCTGGATCACTGAGAAATGGAATGACATTCTCCAATAAAATTTTCTCACGGAAATAACTGCCATCCCAGGATTCCCCTTTATCCTTCAAAACCCAATGCAGTTTCTTGGCTGTGAAAATGACGAAAATCCCGATGCAAGTCGGATTGCGAACGATTTGTCGATATCGTTCATGTTTGGCGATGTCGTCGACGTCTTTAGCCCAAATTCGATCGTTCTGGAAATTCGGTTTTCGAATGGCATAAACGAAGAATTCGTCAGATGGCGCCAAATGAAGAAAATCTTCCTCGGTCCATTCAGACAACCAATCGCACAACCAAAGCCGATCTTGAACGTGTGTTTGAGTTTTCAATGGTTTGCAAATGACGTGGAATGGCTTCAAACCTTCTCGTTCTCGATATCGGCCGATTGTCCTTTGATCAACTCGTTTTCCACGAATTTGAAGGATTTCTTGGGCCACTTTTCAGTTTCCTTTTCGTTGTTTGCGACTGCCAGTTGCAATGATGGCTTTGCTTTCTTGGGACAGTTGCAGAGGACGCCCTTCTCCAAATTTTGTGAAACATTCTTGGGCTGTTTTGTTCCAATTATCAGTAACCCAATCCGGATGACGTTTCAATTTGTTTGCAATCCATTTTCGATTGATAAACGTCGCTCCAGCATCGCGAGCCTCTCGAAAGGCAATGCATTTTATTCTGTCAATGATCCTTTGTTCTTCTGAATCGAATTTTCCAGCCATTCTTAAAGCAAATTTAACATTTAATAGCTCATTCAATTCAGTTTTTTATGGGCTTTAAAATGAGGCGGAAGTTGTAAACTGCTGTCGATCTTGCTGTGACCCCCTAGGAAAAGGTTGTGCCCCGCCCTGTAAGTAAAGGGCAGACTTTAAATTTGCTGCTACATTTCATAACATTCACAAAAGCACACAAATCACAAAAAGTGACCTTGAGATGATGCAGTTCTCGCAGGGAACTTTCAGGCGGAAGTGGGGGAGATATTCCATCACAATTTGAGGTAGAGTTTGTGGGATATTCCCACAGTCACAGTAAGTATTATCAACCTGTCTCAATTGGGAGTTGTTTTCATTATTTAGACCTGCTGTGGCTGATCAGTGTCATCTGACAGCTGATGAAGATCTTTCTTGAAAGGTGAAAAGAGATTTAAATGAAATATTACTTTCTGTTTTTTCAGATATTGAAAAATGCACCGAGTGCCCAATTGATCAATATCCAACCGAGAGCAGAGTCCAATGTATCCCAAAAAGAATAATCTTCCTGTCCTATGAAGAACATCTGGGCATCATCCTGGTCTCAATTGCCCTACTCTTGTTCCTATCCACAGGGTTAATTTTAATCATATTCCTTAAATACCGAGAAACTCCCATTGTTAAAGCGAACAACAGGGATCTCTCCTACATCCTCCTGTTCTCTCTCTTGCTTTGTTTTTTGTCCTCATTTTTCTTCATTGGACGGCCAAGGAAAGCCACCTGTCTCCTCCGACAAACAATGTTCAGCATTGTCTTCTCAATAGCTGTGTCATCTGTGTTGGCCAAAACAATCACAGTGGTACTGGCATTCTTAGCCTCAAAACCAGGGAACAGTGTGAGAAGATGGTTGGGGAAGAGCTTGGCCAATTCCATCATCCTTTCTAGTGCTGCTGGCCAGATTTTCATCTGTGCCTCATGGCTTGGAATTTCTCCCCCATTCCCTGACTCTGACCTGCACTCCCAGCCTGGAGAGATCATCCTGCAATGCAATGAAGGCTCTGTCACCATGTTTTATGTTGTCCTTGGCTATATGTGTTTCCTAGCTGCCATTTGCTTCACTGTAGCTTTCCTGGCCAGGAACCTGCCTGGGGCCTTCAATGAAGCCAAGCTGATCACATTCAGCATGCTGGTCTTCTGCAGTGTTTGGGTATCCTTCCTGCCCGCTTACCTGAGCACCAAAGGAAAGTCCATGGTGATTGTTCAGGTCTTCTCCATCTTGGCCTCCAGTGCTGGGCTTTTGGGTTGCATCTTCTTCCCCAAATGCTACATTATAATCCTGAGGCCAGATCTAAACACTAAGGAACATCTCATGATAAAAGTAGGGAAATGACTCTGGTATTATTGTTTAGGCATGTAACATTTAATTTTTTCATTGCAATTATTGGTATTCTTCCTTTGCATCAATGTGACAATTAAGGTTATTTAAAACTGAAGGTAATAAACATATAAAGAACGTAAGACTAATGAAATTAAATTCCAAAATTATCATCAAACAGTAAAATAAGACAACTAATAATTAAAATTGTCATGCAGCCAGGGATGAACAAGCTAAGAAATGAGATAGTTATATTAAGTAAAGACAGCTGAATAGAAGAGACAAGTCTTCCCAAAGAGAGAAGGAAGGAGTCTTTTTCTGAGGTGTTTTGAATATGAAACTCTACATCTGTGTGAACATGGTGACTTTCTCTATGACTTTTTTCTTGAAAGTTGATGTGAACAGTGGAGGTGCATATCAAGATCACGCAAAAGACCCCACTTCCAACACTCTGGATGTCTTTACCAGTTATTTCTGGAGCTGTTTGGTGACTTTGTAGATCTTAATGGACCTCAGAATTCCAGACCCTGTGCTCAGTCATAACTATCCTAACAACCCTTCTGGACATGTCCAAAAACTAGTAACCCTGCTGCAAAACAGCACCTGAAAGGATCAACATCATCTGTGAAGACATGATACAGATAAGAAAATTGAAAGCAGCCATGAATCATATTGGTCTCCCATCCCAACAAACCATATGATCCCTTTGTACCCCAAATGGGAAGCATTCAGCATTCAGCTATGTGAATTGGAAAATCATCTAAGGTAGAAAATGGCGGAAGAGCATCCCCGAGGCTTCATTTTCTAGACTTAACTAGGGAGCTGCAGGAAGAGCGCATCTTCTCTGGAAGCTGCCTAGAGACCATATTCTCCACACCCCATCATAGAGAAAGCTAAATCTGAGAAAAAAGGAAATCTGGATGTCCATTCTCTGGGCTTCCCTCCTATATTATATACATACACATACACATATACATGGAATTGAAAATGTAGCACATGTTTGTGTGTTTCAGTTTGTGTTTGGAGGAAAGGGGGTGGCAAAGCAGGACACTGCTATGTTTGACAAAATTGAGAAACTTGCCTTGAAGCATTAACCCCTCCCATTTTTTTTAACCAGAAAATAAAAATGATTCTAATGATCCTCAGACATTCACTCATTTTCTTTCTTTATTAGGTTTATATCTCAAATAATTTTAGGAGCTGCAGAGATTGGACACAATCCTCATTCACTCTTTTCCCTCTATCTAATCACTGTTTGATATTCATCTCTATGAAGCCGATGGGCTCCAGAACACCAAATATCCCTAGATTTCTCAGCCAGATGGAATAGATCAAATACACCAAATGATTATAGGCCAGGAGACCTTCTGATTAGTTGGTTGTTTTTGTTGCATTTTAACCGTACAGTTTCCACAGGTAACCAACTGAAGTTATCTTGTAAGTCATTCCTATAGCAATGGAGTTAAAACCAGTCCACTAACAAATGATTCCAAAAGGTCCACATTTTGATCTTTTCTTTTCTTCTGATGCCTTTAGTAAATCCTCTTTTCTCTAAAAAAAAAAAAAAAAGAATGCTTTGGAATTCGCTAGAGCCACAGCCACATCACAAGTTGATGTTTCAGAAGTGGAGCTAGCCAAGCTCCCTGTTTAGTGTAGAACCAGCCGTTGTATAACTTTAGATAATTTGACCAGTTCCAGTTGTGACTGGAGTGATAGAGGAGGGTCCTTCTTAAAGATTCAAAGAAAGAAAAGTAAGTGGTCTTGGTTTCAGCTTACCTGCACAAGAGATTTCCAGAAATGAAACCAATTTTAATCAAATGCTTTTGAGGAGGGAGAAGTCCTGTGGGGTTTATGTATTAAATGAGCATATGATATCTGTATATGTCTGGGGAAACACTCACATACTACTGGAACATCTTCTCCTTCCTTTTTGCCATGTAGGAGATCAATCAGATCTCCAGCTCCTACCCAATGTCCCCACAACAACAATTTCAACACCAGACTGACCAGGGATTCTATGTTGAACCTTCTCTCACCTGGGGTAGCCAATGTTCATAAATAAAGCTGTGGAAGGCAAAAGGATCTTTTTATTGTCCTTGAAGGGGATGAGACAAATACCTCCCCTCTGATAGCCACATACAAAATCCCACAGTTGGGTGCATATCAGGGGTGAAATCCAGCAGGTTCTGGAGAACCAGTAGTGGAAATTTTGAGTAGTTCAGAGACCCGGCAAATACCACCTCTGGCTGGCCCCAGAGTGGGATGGGAATGGAGATTTTGCAGTATCCTTCCCCTGCCATGCCCACCAAGCCACACCCACAGAACCAGTAGTAAAAAAAAATGAATTTCACCACTGGTGCATATCACTCTATATATTTCCCAGGTCATCAGAAAGATGTACAATGTCTAAGCAGGATAAACAGATATGCAGTGCCTGCGACCAAAGTTTTATTTGCAAGAGGTGGACTTCTCGCTCTTTCTTATGTCCAAACATCTGATATGAAGAAATACTTTTTTCTTCTCTCTTATATAAAACAAAGAATATTTTATATGCACTCTTTTCTTTTTCATTTTTTTTTCAAGTCAGGTAATTTTTTTGCTCCTCCAAAATGATGAATGTTTTGTCATACATCACATCGAATATGACTGATTTGATACACATTGATACTTTTTTCTACAAATGGAGTCATATTATTGTCATTTATTTTTCAGAGGCTATAATTGAGTTTGAGTTCATGATTTCACAAACTTTTTACATATAAAATGATAAAACAATAGAGACCATTCATTACAACAGATGTGCAATTTCTTTGCAGGGGTCTTTACCTTTCACAAAATCTCAGCACATTTGGTATTCAGACCCTTTACTTTTCCCCTTCAAAATTTGTAAGTAGAGCATTTCCTTGTTCCTACTCCAAACATGGCTTGTCTTTGAAAGGCTGGGCAAAATGTCCAGAGAAAGAGGAATTGGTGACTCTCTCCCAGGAAGAAAATGAAAGATCCTGTCCATGGGCAATCACATCATGTAGCCCATTTTGAGGACTGGCATAGGCATTAAGAGCTGTGTATTCATCCAGGTCCACAAATGATCTGCACATTATCACCAGGATACTCCTGCTACCCTCTCTAGCTCAATCTCCCAGTTCTCCATTCTATGCCAAGGTGTACATACATATCAATGTACTTTCTCAATGCACCAAACAAGAAACCTAATCTTTCTGACGACTGACCCAGATAAAACAGGAATACCCAACCACCCCTTTCAAGGTCTTGGCAGTCTTATGAAGGGAATCACACACAGCCTCAGAGATGTGCAGGTCAAATAGTAACACCACGATTAAGTGTATCCATATAACCAGAAGAAAGGAATCCATGTCTCTTCAATCTAGTTTTTTGTAGGTGTGGCACTAAATTTCTATCGGGGGTGGGGGGGAGTATTGGGCCTCTATCTTTCTCCATTCTTGCACAGTGATACAATCCAAAAATATTAAGTTTCCTCAGCCAAGAGTGGCACCAAATTCCACAGCTCTGGGTGACCGTCATTACTCAGCAGTCTCTGGAGAAAGGATTCCATGTTGAAGGAGAGCAGAAGTCAACAAAATAGGTGTTAAAATGCTACATTTTCCTCCAGCATCATTTTCTGGATAGGGCCTGACAGGAAAGACCACAACCACTAAAGAACACTGCTCTCAGGGGTATATCTGTAATTTTTCACTAACATGCACTACTTCAGATGCCTTTTTGCAAATGGAGCCAAGGAAAGGTTCAGGCTCCCAAGAGGAAAAGTTACTTCTCACTGTAATTATCACCATCCTGCTGTTTGAGATGTCTCCTTCTACTTCTCCAGTAACCAATGTAAACATCAGACTGAAGCAATTTAAACATCAGACTGTGCTGTTAAATGCACCTTTCTCTCCTTTCCAGGTGAAGTTTGCAGTGTCTGTCTTAATCAGGAAAGCCACTGGCTTTTGTGTGAGGACTTTTAATTCTTCAAGTCTTCTTCCTGTTCTTTTTTAAAAGTGGGACATGGATTGATACATCCCCAGCAATTATGAACCTGCTGCTTCTGCTTCTGATGCTACTGTTGTACCTGCCAGTCTCTGGGAATCTTACAATGAAATGTCCACTGACCTTGGAGCATCAGGATGGGAAAAAACCATGGAGCTATTACAGACCAGGAGACCATCTCATTGGTATTATCACCACTGGCACAAAAATATTGAATATAATGTGCTCTTTTAATGCAGATCCTTCTAGTCAGTCTCACTTGTAAGTCATTCAGGATAATAGAGTTGCATTTCCTCCATTTATAATTCTACCTCTCTCATTTTGTTCTTCTTATTCCACTTGTTCCTATATTGCAGCACCTGTCCTGTCTACTTTCTTGAATAATTTTGTTTTCCATGTTTTCTTCATGTTAAATCAACATTTGCAGCTGGAAAATTAATGAGTAGTTATGACTGGCCTCACCTCTCCCTTTTTCTCCATCAGGCTTGCCCCACAGAATCCACCCCTATGTTATCCCCTTCTCTCCCTAAGTCAGGCCCCTAGGATAGACCTCTCCTATCTTATCTCCTTCTCTGCCTCAGGCTTCTCTCCAAACTCCCAGCCAGCAGGCCAGTTGAGTCACTTGCTGGCCCTGCCCAACTGGTAGCTTCAAAATAATTTTTTTCAGGTGAGGAGTGGGGAATAGAACTCCTTAGCATCAGAGCATGTTAATAATAATAATAATAATAATAATATTTGAAATATTTGTTAGGGATGTAAGCCTAGTCTTGGCTTGGCAATGAATATGTATAAGCATAAGCCATGATTGTAACAAATGTATCTGTTACTTTAAATGCTAGAGAGATGTAATTTGTTGCTATTGCTTTAAGCAGCCATATAGGAAGTAGGAACTAGTTCGGAGCTCTCTCCTGATGCTCCTGATTCTCCTGATTGTTCCTGATTGTTACTGACTGTTACTTTATGAGTTCAGTATTTGGAGAGAAGACCGTGTATTGGATGGTAGCTAGTCTGTATAGTAGTTACCTGTCTACATGGTGAATTGTGAGTTGAGGAACTGTAACTTCAACGTATTGTAAATAGGCTGTGTATATACCTCAAGACTGCTTATAGTCTGTTTGGAGACTATTTATCCTATTTTCATTATGCAAGTAAAGCTATTATTTGTTTTACCTCTGGTGGCTGTGAGTGGCTATTCAGCAGCTTATTCATTACTTACTTCTGCTGCAGAACTCTAGTCTCCTAACAGGGATAGACTTAACAATACTAATGATCTGATGATTTTGAAAAAATCCTTTCTAAGCGTCCACCTAGAAGCTAGGAAGAACATACATGCCATATTTTAAGTTTGTAGGCTTTATGGTTCTGGAGATTTTATGATTCTGTGTGAGTGTTTTTCACTTTTATATATATATAGATTTTGAACATTGGTTACTGGGCATGGTGTATTTGTGATTCTTACCCAGGGGGAGGACTGCATCAATTCAATTTTCACAACATTTATTAAAAGTAAATGAAGGTGGGTCTCTCATTTGTCTTCAAGTTTGGAGTCAGTATTGGCTTAACACTCCATAGGCTTCAAAAGACAAAGTAGATTCGTTTGGGGAAAAAATAGAATGGTGACAAAAATTATTTTTTTTTTCCGTAGAATGTCTTCAGATCAGTCTAGACTCCTACGTTTTATTTTGGTTATTCCAATGGTCAGTAAGAATTTCCAGCTCCTACAGAATCTCATACTTGGTTACAACATCCATGACAACTATATGAATGCACTTGGCACGTCAGATGCCTTGCTGGACATGCTCTCTACTGGCGAAGCCAATGTTCCCAACTATAGCTGTGGAAGGAAAGAGAACCTTCTGACTGTTATTGATGGGGCTGACATCCAGATGTCAAGATTAGTGGAACGCTACAAAATCCCACAGGTTTGTATGTGTGCCTCTTTATCTAGAAAACTGAGTGGATTGGTAGGATGGATAAGTGATAAATCCAACTATATCTTCTCTATGAAATTCAAAAACTCAGTATTGGTATAAAATTAAAGCTACAGAAACTGACTGACTCCCAAATTCTGCCTGTTAGAACAGACAACATTTCAATTAAAGACTGCTTGGACTATATAAGTTAAAAATCATATTAAGATATATATATATATATATATATATATATATATATATATATATATATATATATATATATATATATATATATATATATATATATATATATATATATATATATATATATATATATATATATATATATATATATATATATCACATCTCTTAATATGATTTTATATATATATATATATATATATATATATATATATATATATATATATATATATATATATATATATATATATATATATATATATATATATTGTGTGTGTGTGTGTGTGTGTGTGTGTGTGTACACACAAACATACACCTTTCTCTCATACCACTGGAGTACAACCTTAATAAATAATCTGGGACATCAAAGCAGGGAAAGATAAATTCTCAGTAGGTGTGGCACATTGAAGTGGATAAGTGTGTGTGTGTGTGTTTATTTGTGCTGATAAATAAATAAAGGGAGACTAGTATAGATCTATTTCAAGCTATTTAGCTCTCATCAGCTAGCCATACCCTTACTGGCAACAGTAAAAATCATTGGGTTTCTGTCGTGATGGACTCTTGTGACGAGCCGATTGACAGATGATGGAAGCAGTTAGCTTCCTCCCATAATTGGGGCTTACCAGGGGTTGTAAAAATCTAATAGATACCTTTCACCCTGGCTTCGCTGATAACGGATAAGAGCCTTTGGCCTAATGGCTAAGAAGTCTGCCTAGTATGTAAAAATGCCCAGGTTCAAATCCCAGTAAGGGTATGGCTAGCTGATGAGAGCTAAATAGCTTGAAATAGATCTATACTAGTCTCCCTTTATTTATTTATCAGCACAAATAAAAAAACACAAATATAACAAAGGCAACAGTAAAAAACATTGGGTTTCTGTCGTGATGGACTCTTGTGACGAGTCGATTGACAGATGATGGAAGCAGTTAGCTTCCTCCCATAATTGGGGCTTACCAGGGGTTGTAAAAATCTTTATATATATATATATATATATATATATATATATATATATATATGTATGTATGTATGTATGTATGTATGTATGTATGTATGTATGTATGTATGTATGTATGAATGAAGTGGATAAGTGTCTAATAACTCGTTTCCCAAATTGTGAAGTATTTGAATATCAAAATGGCTGAACATCTTAGGGTGATTTTTATATGAAAATACCCCCTTAAGCAAGATATGTTCTTATGAGATTTAACCAATTACCTTATAATGTGTATATTTGAGATGTGTATATTTAGAAATCCAGAGACAGAAGATTTAAAACATCTACCCTTTCCCCAAAAATAAGACATCCCCAGATAATATGCCCAATCAGGCTTTTGAGCACATCCGCTAAAATAAGCCCTTCTCCAAAATAACCCCTCCCTGAAAATATTGCAACATAGCAGCAAACATGAAGTGACCACACTCACTGCCTCCTGCACCTCAAAAGTAAGGCTTTTCCAAAAATAACGCCATGTGCTTATTTCAGGGGGCGTGTCAAAAGAAAATAAGACCCTGTCTTATTTTTGGCAAACATGGTATTATTATATCAATTGTATAAGAAACAGAGAGGTCAGTATCTGTATGACCTATTGCAAACCTTATGTCTAACCAACAACATATTTTCTTTGCAAACAGGTTTTAAAACTTACATATAATATGGCTCTTTATTTGAACTAAAAATTCAGTTGAAAAATTCAAATGGTGTTCCAATTTTGGGAAAAAATAGGGGTGATACCGAAATATGGTTTACACTCTTTGTTCTGATTCTTATTTAATTTGCTTCTTTTATTTTATTTCTGGTCTTGCTAATGATCTATGTTTAAAATTCTATATCTTGATATGGCGCATTGGCTAATCAACGATACAATAGTATAATATGTTCATGACAAAAAACTTGGATTTATTGGAAGCTAATAACTGACCCTAAATATGGCATTCTTCACTGCTTTTTCAGATCCGTTTCACTGCTTCAGAAGCTCTGAGTGATAAAAATCAATTCCCTTTTTTCTACCAGATGCTCCCCAAATTAGAGATTCTCTACCCAGGAATTGTCCAACTGCTCCTTCATTTCAGATGGACCTTGATTGGCCTCTTTGCTTCAGACACAGAGAACGGAGATAATTTCATGAGGACTTTTACTCCTATGCTTGTCAGGAATGGAATTTGTGTTGTTATATCACAACAATTCTCAAGTACTGCGCAAACAGTACTCTTTGAGGATGCAATTTCTAAGTGGAGACAAGTCAATGTCTTTGTTCACTTCTTAGAATATTTTTCCCTTTGGGACAGACTTCTTCTTTTCCATTCAACACTTAACAGTTTGCCAGAACCCATTGAAGGGAAACTTTGGATAATTGCAAGCTTTGGAGACCGGCAAATAAGAAGACACACATTTTTGAAATATATCCATAGTTTTTGGACCTACAGTTTTCAGTTGAAAAAAAGACCAAATGACAGTTCCTTCGAATCAGATCTCTTTGTCCAACCACAGTTTGGAGATCAGTGTTTTCGATGTTCTTTTTCAAAAGACCTCATTTCTGTCAAAGGCCGGAGACGATGCACACAAATATCACCACTGAAAACCAAAGTGGAAAGAAACAGACTCTTGAACCGATATAACCACATTGCTTACACTTTGATTAATACTCAGGCCCAAGCCTTGAATGCTGCCTATTCCTCCTTATCCAAGAGAAGGAAAGAGGGAGAAAAGTCGGGTGCTCCAAGGCTGCAGCCATGGCAGGTATGAGGTCAAGACAATGATCTATCCAACTTACTTTATTTGGATGAGGAACTATCTCAACTTTTTTCTACCAACAGTGTTTTTTCATGAGGCATCTGGACTTTCTTGTTTTTCTTTGAAGATTTTTCACTTCTCATCCAAGAAGCTGCTTCAGCTCGGACTGGATGGGGGGAATGAAAGGATTTATACTCCTTGCAGAGAGCCCCCACTATTCCCCACCATCTAGTCAGGGCTGAAGAAACTTACTGGATGAGAAGTGAAATGTCTTCCAAAAAAAGAGATAGATAGAGAGAGAGAGAAAATCCAGTTGCCTCTTGAAAATACACTTTTGGAACAAGCATGATCTGGATGACTGAGAATCTCCATAGACATCTCAACCTTTTTGTGCTTCAAAAGGCTAACAATGTTGGCCAATAAATTCATCTGTGGATAATTGCAATATTGGAAAAGCAAATGACCAGCTGTCTGCAAGGAGTATAAATCCTTCCATTCTCCACAATCCATAGCAAAAACAGTTAAACTTATATAGTGCTTCATAGGGCTTTCAGCCCTCTCTAAGCGGTTTACAGAGTCAGCATATTGCCCCCACAGTCTGGGTCCTCATTTTACCCACCTCAGAAGGATGGAAGGCTGAGTCAACCTTCAGCCGGTGAGATTTGAACCGCCAAATTGCAGCTAGCAGTCAGCTGAAGTGGCTGCAGTACTGCACTCTAACCACTGCGCCACCTCGGCTCAAGATGGTTTCAAGATGGTTTCATCTTCATCAACTTCAGGATGGTTTCATTTTCAAGATCTGGTTCCTCATGCAAGGCAGATTTTCCCAAAGTCATTTATATCTATCTCCAAGACCTGATGGGACTATCCATTATTGCTGTTATTATTATTATTGCTGTTAATTATTATTATTATTATTATTATTATTATTATTATTATTATTATTATTATTATTATTATCATCATCATCATCATCATCATCATCATCATCATTATTATTATTATTATTATTATTATTATTATTATTATTATTATTATACAATTGTATCACAGTTGTTTTGCCGGATTTGTCTGTTGGGCCTTCAGTAGATTTTTGTTCTTTACTTCGATTAATAGATGTTCTTGACTTTCTTTTAAATAATCAGCCAGTGCATGTTTTTCTTCTTCAACTGTTTGCTTCACTTGTAATAATCCTCTGCCACCTGATTTTCATGGCAGATATAGTCTATCAGTATCACCACGTGGATGTAAACTGTAGTGCATTGTCATTAGTTTCCTGGTTTTTCGGTCCAAAAGGTCCAAATCAGCTTGTGTCCAGTTAACTATGCCAGCTGTGTATCTTATAACTGGTGTTGCCCAGGTATTTATGGCTTTGATTGTATTTCCACCATTCAATTTAGATTTCAAAATTTTCCTAACTCTGTTGGTGTACTCTCGTCTGACAATAGTTTTTACTTCTCCATGCTTGATGTTATCCAACTGCAGAATGCCTAAGTATTTGTAGGCTTCATTTTCTTTGCATTTAATTAGTTGGCCATTGGGCATTTCAACTCCCTCAGATGCAGTGATTTTGCCCCTTTTTATGGATACAGTGGCGCATTTTTCCATGCCAAACTGCATTGAAATATCGGTGCTGAATACTCGGACTGTATTTGTCAATGATTGGATTTCTATTTCTGACTTTCCATAGAGTTTCAAATCATCCATATATAGTAAATGCGAAATTTTTTCAGCTTTTTTGGCTGTTTGGTAGCCTAATTTCATTTTTTTTAAGATTACTGATAGTGGGATCATTGCGATGATGAAGAGAAGAGGTGAAAGTGAATCACCCTGGAAAATTCCTCGCTTGATATTAACCATTCCGTAGCTCTCATTCCCTACTGCCAACTCAGTTCTCCATTGTTTCATTGCCTTTTCAGTAAAGGATGTAATATTTTTGCTAATGCCAGTTGTTTCTAAGCATTTTATGATCCAACTATGTGGCAGTGAGTCAAATGCCTTTTTGTAATCAATCCAGACCATATTCAAGTTCGTTTTTCTGTTCTTACAATTTTCTAATATCATTTTATCAATTAGAAGCTGATCTTTTGTGCCCCTGCTCCTTCTTTTGTTGCCTTTTTGCTCTACTGGCAAGATGTTGTTTGTTTCCAAATAATCCATCATGTTATCTGCAATAATGCCTGTGAGTAATTTGAAGGTTGTTGGCAAGCATGTTATTGGTCTGTAGTTTTCAGGTGTTGTTCCTTTAGTTGGATCTTTCTGAATCAAGTATGTTTTTCCAGTTGTCAACCATTCATCAATTTGGCCCTTTTGTAAAATTTCATTCAGTTGCCTGGCCAATATTGCATGTAAACTGGTCAGATATTTGAGCCAGAAACCATGTAATTGGTCCTTTCCAGGTGATGTCCAATTCTTTACCTTTTTAACTCGATTTTTGATCATCTCAGTTGTTATTTCTAATACTTGCATTTGTTTGTTGCCAATGCTTTTCTCAAAGTCATGTATCCACTTTGCTTCGTCGTTGTAGTCCTTTGCATTTTCCCACAATTCTTTCCAGAATTCAACTGTGGCCTGCTTTTCTGGTTTTTCACTTTTGGTGTCACCATTCACATTAAGACTTTGATAAAAACGCCGTTGGTCTGATCGAAATTGCTGATTTTGTTTATATTGGATGATTCGTGCCTCATATCTTTCAATTTTTCTAGCTGTTGCTGTTATCTGCTGTTTTACAATCTCTACAGCTTCATTGACGTTTCTTGTATCCAATCTATATCTTCTGATTAGCCGATCTATGATTTTGTTGTTTTTAAGCCGTTGCTCATGCATGTTCTTTAAGTTACTAGCATCTGCCCTTAATTTTTAGATTTTTTGTTCTAATCGGATTTTCCACTTTGGCTTTGATGCTTTTTCTGTTGTGTGACTAGGTACTTTGATTTTAATGCCTAGTTCATTAGTGACTATTACAGCTGCGCTGTACATTAACTGGTTTGTTTCCAAGATGGATCCCGGTTCAATTGTTGTTGTTGTTGTTATTATTATTATTATTATTATTATTATTATTATTATTATTATTATTATTATTATATTTATAGTATTAGGGGTGTGATAGCTCAGCAGATAAAGATGATGAACTGACAGCTCAGGTTCGAGACCAGAGCTCCATGGAATGGGATGAGCTCCTGTTACTTGTCCCAGTGCCTACCTAGCTTGCAGTTTGAAAGCATGCAAATGTGAGTAGATTAATAGGTACCAGTCAGAGCTGAAGAAGCTTATTAAATGAGAAGCAAAATATCTTCAAAAAATCCCCCAAAAATCCCTGTTGCTTCTTGCAAAAGCATATTTGGGACAACTATGTGAAATTTTTTTTAAAAAAAACAAGGTTTCTGTTATTAAAATTCCTGGATATTTCTGTTCTAGTTCCATCCATTTCTGAAAAAGAATGAGTTTTGCAATCTTTCCCACTTGAAAGTCTATTTGAACCAAAATGGGGATATAGCAGCTGATCTGAACATAAGCATGGTAGTTCTCTCCAAAGAGGATCCCATTAAAGAGCAAATAGGCAGTTTTGAAAGACAGAGAATTACTATCAATCAAGATGGTCTTTCACAGCTAAAGTTGCTCAACAAGGTGGGTGTAATATTGGTGTCTTTTCTCTGTTTTCCAAAGGTTTGGGACACATTTCAAGTGGCTAATTCACCAGATACAATGACCTTCAATGAGAATTGAATGTTGGGAGTGGAACCCTTATAGTTTTCTTAAAATGC
Organism: Thamnophis sirtalis; assembly: GCF_051295495.1. Lineage (NCBI taxonomy): Eukaryota > Metazoa > Chordata > Lepidosauria > Squamata > Natricidae > Thamnophis > Thamnophis sirtalis. The sequence continues at coordinate 5,964,645 of NW_028261383.1, forward strand.
TGTTACCTGGAACACTATTTCAAACTGATTCATCTATGTCCAATGTGGGATGCTAAATAATAATTCTTTAGGACACAAATCATGTCTATTTTGTGTCTCCCATGCACCCTGTCATCTGTATAAAACTGGTGAAAGGGGACAGACTTTCCAAGAGCTTTTGTGGTGAATTGGTTATAATGTAGTATTGCCAACTAATTCTGCCCACAGCCAAAAGTCCTGTCTGGCTCAAGGTTGAATCAGTCTTCCATCCTTCCGAGCTCAGTAAAATGAGGAGCCAGATTGTTGAGGGGAATATCTGTAAACCAATTAGAGAATTCTGTAAGGCAGTGTGAAGTGGTAAATAGAACTAAGTGCTATTGCTTTTGCAATCAAATGCTGGGAGTTTTCAGGCTGATAGCATCAACCTGTTTTGTTTCCTTGCCTTAGATTAGCAAAATAGAATGAAACTCTTTTCTCCAATGCCAAGTTCCCAGTGGAGTAAAAGAGGCAAAGATAATTCTAATCAAGCCTGGATACAGTTTCTGTTAATACCATTGAAAAATCTGCTTTGGAATTCAGGTTTATCTTGCATAGTTGGGCAGGTTTATAATCTGTGATGTTCTTAAATAGAACATACAAGTCAGAGTTATCTATTGTTGTCTTTCATGCCAAGGGGATAGAAAAATATTCTGCTCCTGCAGAAGTTCACATGAAGTCATAATGACTGTTTTGATGTGCCCTGATTAAAAAAACCTGAAACACTGAAATTTGACAATTTGAGAAAGAAAGTTACTTAGATTTAGTTTTTAGCATATCCCTTCATATGGAACATCCTTGAATACAATTATATTCAATTTTATTCAATGTGCAATTGAGGCTCCAAAATTAACTAATAATAATAATCTTTTCATGACAATAGGTATCGCCTCATAGTGTGTTTTCAACAGAAAGGACAATTTTTGGATACCTAGATTGACGTTAGAAAAATCTCTTGCTGTTCCAAGATTCAAACTCTTGTTCCATGTGACAGAGCAAAAAAAAAAAATGCTTAACTTTCCCTTTCTGAGGGAGACATTTTTATGACCTTACTTGCATCTCAATTCTCTAAACATCTAGAAACTACGCAGTCATTTTTAGTCTTAGTTCACCAGCATGGCAGCTATATAAAATAGCAAATAAATATATAGATAAACAAAGAACAGATCAATTAAGGTTGACCATCTTAATCTGTAATGAAGTTTTCCTTCATATCTCAACTGGGAAGTGGTTCTGGACTTCTGACAAATTGGTGGCTTTGCAATGCTACATGGAATCCAGAAGAAAACTTTCCAGATCCAAATGAAAAGATGTTTCTTTCATCAACATGGTTTTATTCTGTTTAATAAATCTAGGTAAATAAAAAAATTCATAAAACTTTCAGAATAAATTTCCTTCTAAACTTAAACATGAATAAAATATCACATTTAAATTCCAGGGCATATGAAAAAAGGAGTGCAGGTTAATAAAACCATGAGGAGAAACCACTAATTGTCACTTAATGCTTAAATCTTTTCTCAATTGCTTCTCTCCAGAATGTATTCAGTAGAAATGTCCTTTTTTGCAAACTTGATAGCACAAAAGCAAAGGAGAAATATTAAGTGGAGAATCTGTCGGTAGTTGTATCCCCTGCAACATTGGAAGTTAGAAATTCCTTATTTATCTAGCTGGACTTGGCTAATATTTATGTCCACCTCCATTATTCATTGATGGTTAGTTCTACCATAGTACATTTGCCATTCTTTATTTTTCTGATTAGACTTTGCCTCAGTCCAAATGTGTGGAAAGTTGTCATCCTGGATTTGTCAAGCGAAAACGAGAAGGAGAGCCAGTTTGCTGCTATGACTGTGTTCCTTGTCCAGAGGGGACCATCTCCACCGAGGAAGGTGGGTGGTCACAGAAAAGGGTACTGGGTTCATCCAGAGTACTTTAATCAATGTGATTTTTAAAAATGAGACATATCTAAGGTTGATAATTTTGTGGATCTTAATTTTCAAGCTTCCCAATTTCTTCCATAGTGGGAGAAATAACAAAAGTAACAGAATACAGTATTAATAATGATGCAGCATGGGGTACACAAGTGAACCCCCCAATACTTAATCATGTTAGGTGATTCTAACAGGCTAAATATTATTAATTCTAAAATGCTTTTTTTTTAATAAATGTTTTTTAATTTTAGTTTAAAACAGGTACACATCTTTCTTTACATCTGTAAAATATATATCAATCAATTACAGATAAGTTTTGGTACATCTCCTCCACAGTCAACCAACATAACTCATATTAACTAAGGCATTATTATATATCCATTTTCATTTAACTGTAATTATTATTTAACAATATTGATGAAAGTAATAATCTTGACCAATCCCTGCCCACTCCAGTGGGAGAGGAAAAAATCAAAAAAAAAGAAAAAAAAGAAAAAAAAGGACAGATAAAAAATAAAAATTAAAGTAAAAAATAAAAAATAAAAATAATACAAAAAAAGACAAAAACGACAAGAGACAAGGCAGGAAAACGAAACAAAACACAGGTGTCTATCATGAGAAAAAAAGAGAAGTATATCAACTGGTTACAACATGCTTTCGTGCTTCTCTTCCATTAACTCATATTAATTCAAATATCTTAACTCGAATATTTACCATATCAACATCATTATACCTCCAGTTTTAATTATCTATGGTTATTTAAACATCCTTCATCCTTAGCTATGCATTACATAATTAATCCATAACACATGCTGACAATTCATTTACTTATTTATAAAATCCTCTATTATCATCAAATCCTCATATCTTATTTTAGCTGGACATCCATAATATTTAATTATATCATATATCATAACATTTTCCCAGTATTGATTAACATTTGATTGTATGTATTTTATTTAGTTTTTAATAGTGATAATTATTGTATTTAATACTCTTTATGTATAATCTTCCAATTGTTAGTTATCATATCAACTCCACATTATATACATTACTATCAATATCAATTATTATTCAACTATATCTGTTACAAGAAAAAGCAATTAGGTTTAACTAATTTTCAATTGTGTTCTTCAATCTATCAGCCAGTTCCAAATTATATATATTACTATCCATATCAGTCATTTTTCAGCTATATCTATTACACATTAAGGTAATCAGATTTAGCTAAATTTTAAATTACGTTGTTCCATCTATCAGCCAGTGTCTCTCCAATAGCAAGATCCTCTCCAGCCAATTGCCACGCGTTGGATAAATTTACCAAATGTTTTCATAATCAAATCCAGACAGAGATATTTTGGCACCTTTGGACTCTGAATGTCAATGATGAAATAATAATAATGTTGTCCTGAGCTTGTAAAATTTTCCAAATTAACTTTAATTCTCAAGGGTGGATTTTCCATTCCTCCTGCACTCTGTCTTTTTAAATGAGTCTTCTTTATAGCTTCCCCCCTCCTTTCTTCCTCTGAGATAGACCAGACACCATTTCTCACATTTTCCGTTTGTATTTCAGGAGCATTTAAACATTCAACAATCTCAGTTTTTGCTTCATATTTTAAAATCAGATGATCCAGTTTTCTTTCCAGTCTTTGATAAGAATCAAAAAGTCCTCTACATGCAGAAAAAAGTCTCTGAAATGAAATCTTAGAGGCATTTTGGGACGCCATGATGTGTGTCGCAGTTAAAAATTGCAAACTCTTTTTTTTTCCACAGACTTCTTAGTCTCTCACAGGCTGTGATTGTAAACAAAGCCGAGTAGTAAAGTAATAAAAGTGTCGAATCGTGACGGGCTAATTAGTAGAAAATAAATTTTACGATCCACTTAAGGAGATTCAGAGGGGGGAGGGTGTCGAGGAGTTTCTTGAAGCATTTAAGAGGTAAAGTAACCACCAGCCATAAATCCATTAGAAAAAGCCAATTCGCCGCTAAATTTCCCTGTTCTTTGGTTTCATTTATCTTAAGTTTTTAACGCGAACAGTCTCTCTTGGATAATAAAATCAGCTTACCAGATGACATCACTTCTAGCATTCTTAGGGGCAACCTGCAGTTTCAGTTAGCACGCAGCTAATCCAGAAAGGAATTGGCACGAGGAGTTAATACCCCCCCCCAGAGATTTGCGGGTATCTCTGAGGTCCTGGGTCTCTCCCCACCTTCACTGTCATCTCCAGGACAGCTAGAGTTCAAAGAACCCGTCCAAAAATCCTTCGGTATAGAGGAATTTCAGGAGTAGCCTGAAACTCCATCTTCTCACTGCTAAGCCCCGCCTTCTTCCCAATTCTAAAATGCTTAATGTCAGAAAGAAATCACAGTCCCCTCTGCCTTACTAAAGGAGTTCCTTATTTTCTCCTTGCTCTCTAAAATAGCGGAACTTAGAATGTATGCTTCTGGCAAACAGGAAACCTGGGTGGGCAGTAACCACAAACATTAGTTATAGACGCATGCGAACTTGTGATAGTCCAAATGTCAACTTAAGACTCAGCATGATTTTAACTTGTAATCAGCGATATTTCAGCAATATTGACCCAATATGTTAGCAATACTTTAGCAATCTTCCCGTCAGCTTCATGAGTAACCAAGATTCACTTCCCTATTATATTTTGGGATTTTATGAGAATCATGTATTTGTAACTTTCCCAGAATATTTGTAACTTTCCTGAAATGTCTTTTACTGACCTAAGCAAGAAGTTTATGACCTTAAAATGTATACGCCTTGTGTGACGTCTTTCTGATTTGTAATGATCAATTAAAAAGTATAAAATCTCTGCCAAGGGATACCTCAGACAGTTCAGTTTGATGGCAATCAGACTGGGCTCTTGAACGCGTTCAAAATAAAACCTGTCTTCTCTTGGAATCTCGTGGTGTTGGCTTCTATCTCTGATGTACAGGGCGGGGCATAACCTTTTCCTAGGGGGTCACAGCAACACTTGTAATAACAACACAAATAATTCATACACCATTCGAAAGCCCATCAAAAACTGAGTTTATTGACACGATTTAATAGTCAGTATGACCACCATTAGCCCTTCGAACAGCATTCAAACGAGGTGGATAAGAACACAACAAATCTTCAAACAGTTCCGTTCGATTTTCCAGATTTTTCAACACAGTTTCCAAATTCATTCTCAAAGTTTCAACCGAATATCGATTTTGACCTTGCTCCTGAATCATCAGAGCTTCCACTTCATCCTTAATTATGGCCCCAATGTTCTCTGCCGGATTGAGATCTGGCGAATTTCCCGGCCAGACGTCATTGCCCCAAAATTCGACATTGTTTTCCTTTAACAATTGCTGAGTCGCATTTGCACGCATGCAAGGAGCTTTGTCATGAAGAAAGACAGCCTCACCAACCACCAAGACATTGTCTGGATCACTGAGAAATGGAATGACATTCTCCAATAAAATTTTCTCACGGAAATAACTGCCATCCCAGGATTCCCCTTTATCCTTCAAAACCCAATGCAGTTTCTTGGCTGTGAAAATGACGAAAATCCCGATGCAAGTCGGATTGCGAACGATTTGTCGATATCGTTCATGTTTGGCGATGTCGTCGACGTCTTTAGCCCAAATTCGATCGTTCTGGAAATTCGGTTTTCGAATGGCATAAACGAAGAATTCGTCAGATGGCGCCAAATGAAGAAAATCTTCCTCGGTCCATTCAGACAACCAATCGCACAACCAAAGCCGATCTTGAACGTGTGTTTGAGTTTTCAATGGTTTGCAAATGACGTGGAATGGCTTCAAACCTTCTCGTTCTCGATATCGGCCGATTGTCCTTTGATCAACTCGTTTTCCACGAATTTGAAGGATTTCTTGGGCCACTTTTCAGTTTCCTTTTCGTTGTTTGCGACTGCCAGTTGCAATGATGGCTTTGCTTTCTTGGGACAGTTGCAGAGGACGCCCTTCTCCAAATTTTGTGAAACATTCTTGGGCTGTTTTGTTCCAATTATCAGTAACCCAATCCGGATGACGTTTCAATTTGTTTGCAATCCATTTTCGATTGATAAACGTCGCTCCAGCATCGCGAGCCTCTCGAAAGGCAATGCATTTTATTCTGTCAATGATCCTTTGTTCTTCTGAATCGAATTTTCCAGCCATTCTTAAAGCAAATTTAACATTTAATAGCTCATTCAATTCAGTTTTTTATGGGCTTTAAAATGAGGCGGAAGTTGTAAACTGCTGTCGATCTTGCTGTGACCCCCTAGGAAAAGGTTGTGCCCCGCCCTGTAAGTAAAGGGCAGACTTTAAATTTGCTGCTACATTTCATAACATTCACAAAAGCACACAAATCACAAAAAGTGACCTTGAGATGATGCAGTTCTCGCAGGGAACTTTCAGGCGGAAGTGGGGGAGATATTCCATCACAATTTGAGGTAGAGTTTGTGGGATATTCCCACAGTCACAGTAAGTATTATCAACCTGTCTCAATTGGGAGTTGTTTTCATTATTTAGACCTGCTGTGGCTGATCAGTGTCATCTGACAGCTGATGAAGATCTTTCTTGAAAGGTGAAAAGAGATTTAAATGAAATATTACTTTCTGTTTTTTCAGATATTGAAAAATGCACCGAGTGCCCAATTGATCAATATCCAACCGAGAGCAGAGTCCAATGTATCCCAAAAAGAATAATCTTCCTGTCCTATGAAGAACATCTGGGCATCATCCTGGTCTCAATTGCCCTACTCTTGTTCCTATCCACAGGGTTAATTTTAATCATATTCCTTAAATACCGAGAAACTCCCATTGTTAAAGCGAACAACAGGGATCTCTCCTACATCCTCCTGTTCTCTCTCTTGCTTTGTTTTTTGTCCTCATTTTTCTTCATTGGACGGCCAAGGAAAGCCACCTGTCTCCTCCGACAAACAATGTTCAGCATTGTCTTCTCAATAGCTGTGTCATCTGTGTTGGCCAAAACAATCACAGTGGTACTGGCATTCTTAGCCTCAAAACCAGGGAACAGTGTGAGAAGATGGTTGGGGAAGAGCTTGGCCAATTCCATCATCCTTTCTAGTGCTGCTGGCCAGATTTTCATCTGTGCCTCATGGCTTGGAATTTCTCCCCCATTCCCTGACTCTGACCTGCACTCCCAGCCTGGAGAGATCATCCTGCAATGCAATGAAGGCTCTGTCACCATGTTTTATGTTGTCCTTGGCTATATGTGTTTCCTAGCTGCCATTTGCTTCACTGTAGCTTTCCTGGCCAGGAACCTGCCTGGGGCCTTCAATGAAGCCAAGCTGATCACATTCAGCATGCTGGTCTTCTGCAGTGTTTGGGTATCCTTCCTGCCCGCTTACCTGAGCACCAAAGGAAAGTCCATGGTGATTGTTCAGGTCTTCTCCATCTTGGCCTCCAGTGCTGGGCTTTTGGGTTGCATCTTCTTCCCCAAATGCTACATTATAATCCTGAGGCCAGATCTAAACACTAAGGAACATCTCATGATAAAAGTAGGGAAATGACTCTGGTATTATTGTTTAGGCATGTAACATTTAATTTTTTCATTGCAATTATTGGTATTCTTCCTTTGCATCAATGTGACAATTAAGGTTATTTAAAACTGAAGGTAATAAACATATAAAGAACGTAAGACTAATGAAATTAAATTCCAAAATTATCATCAAACAGTAAAATAAGACAACTAATAATTAAAATTGTCATGCAGCCAGGGATGAACAAGCTAAGAAATGAGATAGTTATATTAAGTAAAGACAGCTGAATAGAAGAGACAAGTCTTCCCAAAGAGAGAAGGAAGGAGTCTTTTTCTGAGGTGTTTTGAATATGAAACTCTACATCTGTGTGAACATGGTGACTTTCTCTATGACTTTTTTCTTGAAAGTTGATGTGAACAGTGGAGGTGCATATCAAGATCACGCAAAAGACCCCACTTCCAACACTCTGGATGTCTTTACCAGTTATTTCTGGAGCTGTTTGGTGACTTTGTAGATCTTAATGGACCTCAGAATTCCAGACCCTGTGCTCAGTCATAACTATCCTGACAACCCTTCTGGACATGTCCAAAAACTAGTAACCCTGCTGCAAAACAGCACCTGAAAGGATCAACATCATCTGTGAAGACATGATACAGATAAGAAAATTGAAAGCAGCCATGAATCATATTGGTCTCCCATCCCAACAAACCATATGATCCCTTTGTACCCCAAATGGGAAGCATTCAGCATTCAGCTATGTGAATTGGAAAATCATCTAAGGTAGAAAATGGCGGAAGAGCATCCCCGAGGCTTCATTTTCTAGACTTAACTAGGGAGCTGCAGGAAGAGCGCATCTTCTCTGGAAGCTGCCTAGAGACCATATTCTCCACACCCCATCATAGAGAAAGCTAAATCTGAGAAAAAAGGAAATCTGGATGTCCATTCTCTGGGCTTCCCTCCTATATTATATACATACACATACACATATACATGGAATTGAAAATGTAGCACATGTTTGTGTGTTTCAGTTTGTGTTTGGAGGAAAGGGGGTGGCAAAGCAGGACACTGCTATGTTTGACAAAATTGAGAAACTTGCCTTGAAGCATTAACCCCTCCCATTTTTTTTAACCAGAAAATAAAAATGATTCTAATGATCCTCAGACATTCACTCATTTTCTTTCTTTATTAGGTTTATATCTCAAATAATTTTAGGAGCTGCAGAGATTGGACACAATCCTCATTCACTCTTTTCCCTCTATCTAATCACTGTTTGATATTCATCTCTATGAAGCCGATGGGCTCCAGAACACCAAATATCCCTAGATTTCTCAGCCAGATGGAATAGATCAAATACACCAAATGATTATAGGCCAGGAGACCTTCTGATTAGTTGGTTGTTTCTGTTGCATTTTAACCGTACAGTTTCCACAGGTAACCAACTGAAGTTATCTTGTAAGTCATTCCTATAGCAATGGAGTTAAAACCAGTCCACTAACAAATGATTCCAAAAGGTCCACATTTTGATCTTTTCTTTTCTTCTGATGCCTTTAGTAAATCCTCTTTTCTCTAAAAAAAAAAAAAAAAAAAAGAATGCTTTGGAATTCGCTAGAGCCACAGCCACATCACAAGTTGATGTTTCAGAAGTGGAGCTAGCCAAGCTCCCTGTTTAGTGTAGAACCAGCCTCTGTATAACTTTAGGTTATTTGACCAGTTCCAGTTGTGACTGGAGTGATAGAGGAGGGTCCTTCTTAAAGATTCAAAGAAAGAAAAGTAAGTGGTCTTGGTTTCAGCTTACCTGCACAAAAGATTTCCAGAAATGAAACCAATTTTAATCAAATGCTTTTGAGGAGGGAGAAGTCCTGTGGGGTTTATGTATTAAATGAGCATATGATATCTGTATATGTCTGGGGAAACACTCACATACTACTGGAACATCTTCTCCTTCCTTTTTGCCATGTAGGAGATCAATCAGATCTCCAGCTCCTACCCAATATCCCCACAACAACAATTTCAATACCAGACTGACCTGGGATTCTATGTTGAACCTTCTCTCACCTGGGGTAGCCAATGTTCATAAATAAAGCTGTGGAAGGCAAAAGGATCTTTTTATTGTCCTTGAAGGGGATGAGACAAATACCTCCCCTCTGATAGCCACATACAAAATCCCACAGTTGGGTGCATATCAGGGGTGAAATCCAGCAGGTTCTGGAGAACCAGTAGTGGAAATTTTGAGTAGTTCAGAGACCCGGCAAATACCACCTCTGGCTGGCCCCAGAGTGGGATGGGAATGGAGATTTTGCAGTATCCTTCCCCTGCCATGCCCACCAAGCCACACCCACAGAACCAGTAGTAAAAAAAAATGAATTTCACCACTGGTGCATATCACTCTATATATTTCCCAGGTCATCAGAAAGATGTACAATGTCTAAGCAGGATAAACAGATATGCAGTGCCTGCGACCAAAGTTTTATTTGCAAGAGGTGGACTTCTCGCTCTTTCTTATGTCCAAACATCTGATATGAAGAAATACTTTTTTCTTCTCTCTTATATAAAACAAAGAATATTTTATATGCACTCTTTTCTTTTTCATTTTTTTTTCAAGTCAGGTAATTTTTTGCTCCTCCAAAATGATGAATGTTTTGTCATACATCACATCGAATATGACTGATTTGATACACATTGATACTTTTTTCTACAAATGGAGTCATATTATTGTCATTTTTTTTCAGAGGCTATAATTGAGTTTGAGTTCATGATTTCACAAACTTTTTACATATAAAATGATAAAACAATAGAGACCATTCATTACAACAGATGTGCAATTTCTTTGCAGGGGTCTTTACCTTTCACAAAATCTCAGCACATTTGGTATTCAGACCCTTTACTTTTCCCCTTCAAAATTTGTAAGTAGAGCATTTCCTTGTTCCTACTCCAAACATGGCTTGTCTTTGAAAGGCTGGGCAAAATGTCCAGAGAAAGAGGAATTGGTGACTCTCTCCCAGGAAGAAAATGAAAGATCCTGTCCATGGGCAATCACATCATGTAGCCCACTTTGAGGACTGGCATAGGCCTTAAGAGCTGTGTATTCATCCAGGTCCACAAATGATCTGCACATTATCACCAGGATACTCCTTCTACCCTCTCTAGCTCAATCTCCCAGTTCTCCATTCTATGCCAAGGTGTACATACATATCAATGTACTTTCTCAATGCACCAAACAAGAAACCTAATCTTTCTGACAACTGACCCAGATAAAACAGGAATACCAAACCACCCCTTTCAAGGTCTTGGCAGTCTTATGAAGGGAATCACACACAGCCTCAGAGATGTGCAGCTCAAATAGTAACACCACGATTAAGTGTATCCATATAACCAGAAGAAAGGAATCCATGTCTCTTCAATCTAGTTTTTTGTAGGTGTGGCACTAAATTTCTATCGGGGGTGGGGGGGGAGTATTGGGCCTCTATCTTTCTCCATTCTTGCACAGTGATACAATCCAAAAATATTAAGTTTCCTCAGCCAAGAGTGGCACCAAATTCCACAGCTCTGGGTGACCGTCATTACTCAGCAGTCTCTGGAGAAATGATTCCATGTTGAAGGAGAGCAGAAGTCAACAAAATAGGTGTTAAAATGCTACATTTTCCTCCAGCATCATTTTCTGGATAGGGCCTGACAGGAAAGACCACAACCACTAAAGAACACTGCTCTCAGGGGTATATCTGTAATTTTTCACTAACATGCACTACTTCAGATGCCTTTTTGCAAATGGAGCCAAGGAAAGGTTCAGGCTCCCAAGAGGAAAAGCTACTTCTCACTGTAATTATCACCATCCTGCTGTTTGAGATGTCTCCTTCTACTTCTCCAGTAACCAATGTAAACATCAGACTGAAGCAATTTAAACATCAGACTGTGCTGTTAAATGCACCTTTCTCTCCTTTCCAGGTGAAGTTTGCAGTGTCTATCTTAATCAGGAAAGCCACTGGCTTTTGTGTGAGGACTTTTAATTCTTCAAGTCTTCTTCCTGTTCTTTTTTAAAAGTGGGACATGGATTGATACATCCCCAGCAATTATGAACCTGCTGCTTCTGCTTCTGATGCTACTGTTGTACCTGCCAGTCTCTGGGAATCTTACAATGAAATGTCCACTAACCTTGGAGCATCAGGATGGGAAAAAACCATGGAGCTATTACAGACCAGGAGACCATCTCATTGGTATTATCACCACTGGCACAAAAATATTGAATATAATGTGCTCTTTTAATGCAGATCCTTCTAGTCAGTCTCACTTGTAAGTCATTCAGGATAATAGAGTTGCATTTCCTCCATTTATAATTCTACCTCTCTCATTTTGTTCTTCTTATTCCACTTGTTCCTATATTGCAGCGCCTGTCCTGTCTACTTTCTTGAATAATTTTGTTTTCCATGTTTTCTTCATGTTAAATCAACATTTGCAGCTGGAAAATTAATGAGTAGTTATGACTGGCCTCACCTCTCCCTTTTTCTCCATCAGGCTTGCCCCACAGAATCCACCCCTATGTTATCCCCTTCTCTCCCTAAGTCAGGCCCCTAGGATAGACCTCTCCTATCTTATCTCCTTCTCTGCCTCAGGCTTCTCTCCAAACTCCCAGCCAGCAGGCCAGTTGAGTCACTTGCTGGCCCTGCCCAACTGGTAGCTTCAAAATAATTTTTTTCAGGTGAGGAGTGGGGAATAGAACTCCTTAGCATCAGAGCATGTTAATAATAATAATAATAATATTTGAAATACTTGTTAGGGATGTAAGCCTAGTCTTGGCTTGGCAATGAATATGTATAAGCATAAGCCATGATTGTAACAAATGTATCTGTTACTTTAAATGCTAGAGAGATGTAATTTGTTGCTATTGCTTTAAGCAGCCATATAGGAAGTAGGAACTAGTTCGGAGCTCTCTCCTGATGCTCCTGATTCTCCTGATTGTTCCTGATTGTTCCTGACTGTTACTTTATGAGTTCAGTATTTGGAGAGAAGACCGTGTATTGGATGGTAGCTAGTCTGTATAGTAGTTACCTGTCTACATGGTGAATTGTGAGTTGAGGAACTGTAACTTCAACGTATTGTAAATAGGCTGTGTATATACCTCAAGACTGCTTATAGTCTGTTTGGAGACTATTTATCCTATTTTCATTATGCAAGTAAAGCTATTATTTGTTTTACCTCTGGTGGCTGTGAGTGGCTATTCAGCAGCTTATTCATTACTTACTTCTGCTGCAGAACTCTAGTCTCCTAACAGGGATAGACTTAACAATACTAATGATCTGATGATTTTGAAAAAATCCTTTCTAAGCGTCCACCTAGAAGCTAGGAAGAACATACATGCCATATTTTAAGTTTGTAGGCTTTATGGTTCTGGAGATTTTATGATTCTGTGTGAGTGTTTTTCACTTTTATATATATATAGATTTTGAACATTGGTTACTGGGCATGGTGTATTTGTGATTCTTACCCAGGGGGAGGACTGCATCAATTCCATTTTCACAACATTTATTAAAAGTAAATGAAGGTGGGTCTCTCATTTGTCTTCAAGTTTGGAGTCAGTATTGGCTTAACACTCCATAGGCTTCAAAAGACAAAGTAGATTCATTTGGGGAAAAAATGGAATGGTGACAAAAAAATTTTTTTTTTACCGTAGAAAGTCTTCTGATCAGTCTAGACTCCTACGTTTTATTTTGGTTATTCCAATGGTCAGTAAGAATTTCCAGCTCCTACAGAATCTCACACTTGGTTACAACATCCATGACAACTATATGAACGCACTTGGCACGTCAGATGCCTTGCTGGACATGCTCTCTACTGGCGAAGCCAATGTTCCCAACTACAGCTGTGGAAGGAAAGACAACCTTCTGACTGTTATTGATGGGGCTGACATCCAGATGTCAAGATTAGTAGAACGCTACAAAATCCCACAGGTTTGTATGTGTGCCTCTTTATCTAGAAAACTGAGTGGATTGGTAGGATGGATAAGTGATAAATCCAACTATATCTTCTCTATGAAATTCAAAAACTCAGTATTGGTATAAAATTAAAGCTACAGAAACTGACTTTGACTCCCAAATTCTGCCTGTTAGAACAGACAACATTTCAATTAAAGACTGCTTGGACTATATAAGTTAAAAATCATATTAAGGGATGTGATATATATATATATATATATATATATATAGATAGATAGATAGATAGAGAGAGAGAGAGAGAGAGAGAGAGAGAGAGAGAGAGAGAGAGAGAGAGAGAGAGAGAGAGAGAGAGAGAGAGAGAGAGAGAGAGAGATGATATAGATGATATAGATATAGATATAGATGATATAGATGATATAGATGATATAGATGATTGATATAGATGATATAGATATAGATATAGATATAGATATAGATATAGATATAGATATAGATATAGATATAGATATAGATATAGATATAGATATAGATATAGATATAGATATAGATATAGATATAGATATAGATATAGATATAGATATAGATATAGATATAGATAGATATAGATATAGATATAGATATAGATTAGATATAGATATAGATATAGATATAGATATAGATATAGATATAGATATAGATATAGATATAGATATAGATATAGATATAGATATAGATATAGATAGATATATAACCTATACACAGGTTCGATTCCCAGCAAGGGTATGGCTAGCTGATGAGAGCTAAATAGCTTGAAATAGATCTATACTAGTCTCCCTTTATTTATTTATCAGCACAAATAGAACACAAATATAACAAAGGCAACAGTAAAAAAATATTGGGTTTCTGTCATGATGGACTCTTGTGACGAGCTGATTGACAGATGATGGAGGCAGTTGGCTTCCTCCCATAATTGGGGCTTACAAGGGGTTGTGACACTAAATATATACCTTCTTCCCTGGCTTCAGCTGATAAGGAGGAGACCTGTGGCATAATGGCTAAGACGTTTGCCTAAGATGCAATACAGCACAGGTTCGAATCCCACTAAGGGTATGGTTAGCTGATGAGAGCTAAATAGCTTGAAATAGATCTATACTAGTCTCCCTTTATTTATTTATGAGCACAAATAGAACATATATGTGTGTGTGTGTGTGTGTGTGTGTGTGTGTGTGTGTGTGTGTACACACATACACATACACCTTTCTCTCATACCACTGGAGTACAACCTTAAAAAATAATCTGGAACATCAAAGCAGGGAAAGATAAATTCTCAGTAGGTGTGCCACATTGAAGTGGATAAGTGTCTAATAACTCATTTCCCAAATTGTGAAGTATTTGAATATCAAAATGGCTGAACTTCTTAGGGTGATTTTTGCATGAAAATACCCCCTTAAGCAAGATATGTTCTTATGAGATTTAACCAATTACCTTATAATGTGTATATTTGAGATGTGTATATTTAGAAATCCAGAGACAGAAGATTTAAAACATCTACCCTTTCCCCAAAAATAAGATCTCCCCAGATAATATGCCCAATCAGGCTTTTGAGCACATCCGCTAAAATAAACCCTCCCCCAAAATAAGCCCTCCCTGAAAATATTGCAACATAGCAGCAAACATGAAGTGACCACACTCACTGCCTCCTGCACCTCAAAAGTAAGGCTTTTCCAAAAATAACCCCATGTGCTTATTTCAGGGGGCGTGTCAAAAGAAAATAAGACCCTGTCTTATTTTTGGCAAACATGGTATTATTATATCAATTGTATAAGAAACAGAGAGGTCAGTATCGTGGACTGCACATTAAATGTATGACCTATTGCAAACCTTATGTCTAACCAACAACATATTTTCTTTCAAACAGGTTTTAAAACTTACATATAATATGGCTCTTTATTTGAACTAAAAATTCAGTTGAAAAATTCAAATGGGGTTCCAATTGTGGGAAAAAATAGGAGTGATACAGAAATATGGTTTACGCTCTTTGTTCTGATTCTTATTTAATTTGCTTCTTTTATTTTATTTCTAGTCTTGCTAATGATCTATGTTTAAAATTCTATATCTTGATATGGCCCATTGGCTAATCAACGATACAATAGTATAATATGTTCATGACAAAAAAGTTGGATTTATTGGAAGCTAATAACTGACCCTAAATATGGCATTCTTCACTGCTTTTTCAGATCCGTTTCACTGCTTCAGAAGCTCTGAGTGATAAAAATCAATTCCCTTTTTTCTACCAGATGCTCCCTAAATTAGAAATTCTCTACCCAGGAATTGTCCAATTGCTCCTTTATTTCAGATGGAGCTTGATTGGTCTCTTTGCTTCAGACACAGAGAATGGAGATAATTTCATGAGGACTTTTACTCCTATGCTTGTCAGGAATGGAATTTGTGTTGTTATATCACAACAATTCTCAAGTACTGCGCAAACAGTACTCTTTGAGGATTCAATTTTTAAGTGGAGACGAGTCAATGTCTTTGTTCACTTCTTAGAATATTTTTCCTTTTGGGACAGACTTCTTCTTTTCCATTCAACACTTAACAGTTTGCCAGAACCCATTGAAGGGAAACTTTGGATAATGGCAAGCTTTGGAGACCGGCAAATAAGAAGACACACATTTTTGAAACATGTCCATAGTTTTTGGACCTACATTTTTCAGTTGAAAAAAAGGCCAAATGACAGTTCCTTCGAATCAGATCTCTTTGTGCAACCACAGTTTGGAGATCAGTCTTTTCAATGTTCTTTTACAAAAGACCTCATTTCTGTCAAAGGCCGGAGACGATGCAAACAAATATCACCACTGAAAACCAAAGTGGAAAGAAACAGAATCTTGAACCGATATAACCACATTGCTTACACTTTGATTAATACTCAGGCCCAAGCCTTGAATGCTGCCTATTCCTCCTTATCCAAGAGAAGGAAAGAGGGAGAAAAGAGGTCGGGTGCTCCAAGGCTGCAGCCATGGCAGGTATGAGGTCAAGACTATGATCCATCCAACTTACTTTATTTGAATGAGGAACTATCTCAACTTTTTTCTACCAACAGTGTTTTTTCATGAGGCATCTGGACTTTCTTCTTTTTCTTTGAAGATGTTTCACTTCTCATCCAAGAAGCTGTTTCAGCTCTGACTGGATGGGGGGAATGAAAGGATTTATGCTCCTTGCAGAGAGCCCCCACTATTCCCCACCATCTAGTCAGAGCTGAAGAAACTTCTTGAATGAGAACTGAAATGTCTTCCAAAAAAAGAGATAGATAGAGAGAGAGAGAAAATCCAGTTGCCTCTTGAAAATACACTTTTGGAACAAGCATGATCTGGATGACTGAGAATCTCCATAGACATCTCAACCTTTTTGTGCTTCAAAAGGTCAACAATGTTGGCCAATAAATTCATCTGTGGATAATTGGAATATTGGAAAAGCAAATGACCAGCTGTCTGCAAGGAGTATAAATCCTTCCATTCTCCACCATCCATAGCAATAACAGTTAAACTTATATTTAACCGAGGTGGCACAGTGGTTAAATGCAGCACTGCAGGCTACTTCAGCTGACTGCAGTTCAGCAGTTTGGCTGTTCAAATCCCACCAGGCTCAAGGTTGACTCAGCCTTCCATCCTTCCGAGGTGGGTAAAATGAGGACCCAGATTGTTGTTGGGGGCAATATGCTGACTCTGTAAACCGCTTAGAGAGGGCTGAAAGCCCTATGAAGCGGTATATAAGCCTAACTATTGCTAATTGCTGATACCGCTTCATAGGGCTTTCAGCCCTCTCTAAGTGGTTTACAGAGTCAGCATATTGCCCCCACAGTCTGGGTCCTCATTTTACCCACCTCGGAAGGATGGAAGGCTGAGTCAACCTTGAGCCGGTGAGATTTGAACCGCCGAACTGCAGCTAGCAGTTAGCTGAAGTGGCTGCAGTACTGCACTCTAACCACTGCACCACCTCGGCTCAAGATGGTTTCAAGATGGTTTCATCTTCATCGACTTCAGGATGGTTTCATTTTCAAGATCTGGTTCCTCATGCAAGGCAGATTTTCCCAAAGTCATTTGTATCTATCTCCAAGACCTGATGGGACTATCCATTATTGCTGTTATTATTATTATATATTTATAGTACTAGGGGTGGGATAGCTCAGCGGTTAAAGATGCTGAACTGACAGCTCAGGTTCGAGATCAGAGCTCCATGGAATGGGATGAGCTCCTGTTACTTGCCCCAGTGCCTACCTAGCTTGCAGTTTGAAAGCATGCAAATGTGAGTAGATTAATAGGTACCAGTCAGAGCTAAAGAAGCTTATTAAATGAGAAGCAAAATATCTTCAAAAAAGCCCCCCAAAATCCCTGTTGCCTCTTGAAAAAGCATATTTGGGACAACTATGTGAATTTTTTTAAAAAAACAAGGTTTCTGTTATTAAAATTCCTGGATATTTCTGTTCTAGTTCCATCCATTTCTGAAAAAGAATGAGTTTTGCAATCTTTCCCACTTGAAAGTCTATTTGAACCAAAATGGGGATATAGCAGCTGATCTGAACATCATAAGCATGGTAGTTCTCTCCAAAGAGGATCCCATTAAAGAGCAAATAGGCAGTTTTGAAAGACAGAGAATTACTATCAATCAAGATGGCCTTGCACAGTTAAAGTTCCTCAACAAGGTGGGTGAAATATTGGTGTCTTTTCTCTGTTTTCCAAAGGTTTGGGACACATTTCAAGTGGCTAAGCCTATTCACCAGATACAATGACCTTCAATGAGAATTGAATGTTGGGAGTGGAACCCTTATAGTTTTCTTAAAATGCTGTTACCTGGGACACTATTTCAAATTGATTCATCTATGTCCAATGTGGGATGCTAAATAATAATTCGTTAGGACACAAATCATGTCTATTTTGTGTCTCCCATGCACCCTGTCATCTGTATAAAACTGGTGAAAGGGGACAGACTTTCCAAGAACTTTTGTGGTGAATTGGTTAGAATGTAGTCTTGCCAACTAATTCTGCCCACAGCCAAAAGTCCTGTCTGGATCAAGGTTGAATCAGTCTTCCATCCTTCCAAGCTCAGTAAAATGAGGAGCCAGATTGTTGAGAGGAATATCTGTAAACCAATTAGAGAATTCTGTAAGGCCCTAAGTGCTATTGCTTTTGCAATCAAATGCAGGGAGTTTTCAGGCTGATAGCATCAACCTGTTTTGTTTTCTTGCCTTAGATTAGCAAAATAGAATGAAACTCTTTCCTCCAATGCCAAGTTCCCAGTGGAGTAAAAGAGGCAAAGATAATTCTAATCAAGCCTGGATACAGTTTCTGTTGATACCATTGAAAAATCTGCTTTGGAATTCAGGTTTATCTTGCATAGTTGGGCAGGTTTATAATCTGTGATGTTCTTAAATAGAACATACAAGTCAGAGTTATCTATTGTTGTCTTTCATGCCAAGGGGATATAAAAATATTCTGCTCCTGCAGAAGTTCACATGAAGTCATAATGACTGTTTTGATGTGCCCTTATTAAAAAAAACTGAAACACTGAAATTTGACAATTTGAGAAAGAAAGTTACTTAGATTTAGCTTTTAGCATATCCCTTCATATGGAACATCCTTGAATACAATTATATTCAGTTGTATTCAATGTGCAATTGAGGCTCCAAAATTAACTAATAATAATAATCTTTTCATGACAATAGGTATCACCTCATTGTGGGTTTTCAACAGAAAGGACAATTTTTGGATACCTAGATTGACGTTAGAAAAATCTCTTGCTGTTCCAAGATTCAAACTCTTGTTCCATGTGACAGAGCAAAAAAAAAATGCTTAACTTTCCCTTTTTGAGGGAGACATTTTTATGACCTTACTTGCATCTCAATTCTCTAAACGTCTAGAAACTATGCAGTAATTTTTAGTCTTAGTTCACCAGCATGGCAGCTATATAAATTAGCAAATAAATATATAGATAAACAAAGAACAGATCAATTAAGGTTGACCATCTTAATCTGTAATGAAGTTTTCCTTCATATCTCAACTGGGAAGTGGTTCTGGACTTCTGACAAATTGGTGGCTTTCCAATGCTACATGGAACCCAGAAGAAAACTTTCCAGATCCAAATGAAAAGAAGTTTATTTCATCAACAGAGTTTTATTCTGTTTAATAAATCTACGTAAATAAAAAAAATCATAAAACTTTCAGAATAAATTTCCTTCTAAACTTAAACATGAATAAAACATCACATTTAAATTCCGGGGTATATGAAAAAAGGAGTGCAGGTTAATAAAACCATGAGGAGAAACCACTAATTGTCACTTAATGCTTAAATCTTTTCTCAATTCTCAATTCTCCAGAATTTATTCAGTAGAAATGTCCTTTTTGGAAAACTTGATAGCACAAAAGGAAAGGGGAAATATTAAGTGGAGAATCTGTCGGTAGTTGTATCCCCTGCAACATTGGGAGTTAGAAATTCCTTATTTATCTAGCTGGACTTGGCTAATATTTATGCCCACCTCCATTATTCATTGATGGATAGTTCTACCATAGTACATTTGCCATTCTTTATTTTTCTGATTAGACTTTGCCTCAGTCCAAATGTGTGGAAAGTTGTCACCCTGGATTTGTCAAGCGAAAACGAGAAGGAGAGCCAGTTTGCTGCTATGACTGTGTTCCTTGTCCAGATGGGACCATCTCCACCGAGGAAGGTGGGTGGTCACAGAAAAGAGTACTGTATTCATCCAGAGTACTTTAATCAATGTGATTTTTAAAAATGAGACATATCTAAGGTTGACAATTTTGTGGATCTTAATTTTCAAGCTTCCCAATTTCTTCCATAGTGGTAGAAATAACAAAAGTAACAGAATACAGTATTAATAATGATGCAGCACGGGGTACACAAGTGAACCCCCTAATACTTAATCAGGTTAGGTGATTCTAACAGGCTAAATATTATTAATTCTAAAATGCTTAATGTCAGAAAGAAATCACAGTCCCCTCTGCCTTACTAAAGGAGTTCCTTATTTTCTCCTTGCTCTCTAAAATAGCGGAACTTAGAATGTACGCTGTTGGCAAACAGGAAACCCGGGTGGGCAGTAACCACAAACATTAGTTATAGACGCATGCGAACTTGTGATAGTCCAAATGTCAACTTAAGACTCAGCATGATTTTAACTTGTAATCAGAGATATTTTAGCAATATTGACCCAATATGTTAGCAATACTTTAGCAATCTTCCCGTCAGCTTCATGAGTAACCAAGATTCACTTCTCTGTTATATTTTGGGATTTTATGAGAATCATGTATTTGTAACTTTCCCAGAATATTTGTTACTTTTCTGAAATGTCTTTTACTGACCTAAGCAAGAAGTTTATGACCTTAAAATGTATACACCTTGTGTGACGTCTTTCTGATTTGTAATGATCAATTAAAAAGTATAAAATCTCTGCCAAGGGATACCTCAGACAGTTCAGTTTGATGGCAATCAGACTGGGCTCTTGAACGCGTTCAAAATAAAACCTGTCTTCTCTTGGAATCTCGTGGTGTTGGCTTCTATCTCTGACGTAACTAAAGGGCAGACTTTAAATTTGCTGCTATATTTCATAACATTCACAAAAGCACACAAATCACAAAAGTGACCTTGAGATGATGCAGTTCTCGCAGGGAACTTTTAGGCGGAAGGGGGGGGGAGATATTCCATCACAATTTGAGGTAGAGTTTGTGGGATATTCCCATAGTCACAGTAAGTATTATCGACTTGTCTCAATTGGAGTTGTTTTCATGATTTAGACCTGCTGTGGCTGATCAGTGTTATCTGACAGCTGATGAAGATCTTTCTTGAAAGGTGAAAAGAGATATAAATGAAATATTACTTTCTGTTTTTCAGATATTGAAAAATGCACCGAGTGCCCAATTGATCAATATCCAACCGAGAGCAGAGTCCAATGTATCCCAAAAAGAATAATCTTCCTGTCCTATGAAGAACATCTGGGCATCATCCTGGTCTCAATTGCCCTACTCTTGTTCCTATCCACAGGGTTAATTTTAATCATTTTCCTTAAATACCGAGAAACTCCTATTGTCAAAGCCAACAACCGGGATCTCTCCTACATCCTCCTGTTCTCTCTCTTGCTTTGTTTTTTGTCCTCATTTTTCTTCATTGGACGGCCAAGGAAAGCCACCTGTCTCCTCCGACAAACAGTGTTCAGCATTGTCTTCTCAATAGCTGTGTCATCTGTGTTGGCCAAAACAATCACAGTGGTACTGGCATTCTTAGCCTCAAAACCAGGGAACAGTGTGAGAAGATGGTTGGGGAAGAGCTTGGCCAATTCCATCATCCTTTCTAGTTCTGCTGGCCAGATTTTCATCTGTGCCTCATGGCTTGGAATTTCTCCCCCATTCCCTGACTCTGACCTGCACTCCCAGCCTGGAGAGATTATCCTGCAATGCAATGAAGGCTCTGTCACCATGTTTTATGTTGTCCTTGGCTATATGTGTTTCCTAGCTGCCATTTGCTTCACTGTAGCTTTCCTGGCCAGGAACCTGCCTGGGGCCTTCAATGAAGCCAAGCTGATCACCTTCAGCATGCTGGTCTTCTGCAGTGTTTGGGTATCCTTCCTACCCACTTACCTGAGCACCAAAGGAAAGTCCATGGTGATTGTTCAGGTCTTCTCCATCTTGGCCTCCAGTGCTGGGCTTTTGGGTTGCATCTTCTTCCCCAAATGCTACATTATAATCCTGAGGCCAGATCTAAACACTAAGGAACATCTCATGATAAAAGTAGGGAAATGAATCTGATATTATTTTTTAGGCATGTAATATTTATTTTTTTCATTGCAATTATTTAGCTTTTGAATTCTTCCTTTGCCTTAAAGTAACAATTAATTTTATTTTAAACAGAAGGAAATAAACATATAAACATGTAAGACTAATCAAATTAAATTCCAAAATTATCATCAAACAGTAAAATAAAACAATTAATAATTAAAATTGTCATGCAACCAGGGATGAACAAGCTAAGAAATAAGATAGTTATATTAAGTAATGACAGCTAAATAGAAGAGACAAGTCTTCCCAAAGAGAGAAGGAAGGAGTCTTTTTCTGAGGTGTTTTGAATATGAAACTCTACATCTGTGTGAACATGGTGACTTTCTCTATGACTTTTTTCTTGAAAGTTGATGTGAACAGTGGAGGTGCATATCAATATCATGCAAAAGACCCCACTTCCAAAACTCTGGATGTTTATGCTAGTTATTTCTGGAGGTGTTTGGTGACTTCATAGATCTTAATGGACCTCAGAATTCCATGACCCTGTTTTCAGTCATAACTATCCTAACAACCCTTCTGGACCTGTCCAAAAACTAGTGACCCTGTTGCAAAACAGCATCTGAAAGGCTCAACATCATCTGTGAAGACATGATCCAGATAAGGAAATGGAAAGCAGGCATGAATCGTATCGATCTCACATCCAAACAAACCATATGATCCCTTTGTACCCCAAATGGGAAGCATTCAGCATTCAGCTATGTGAATGGGAAAATCATCTAAGGTAGAAAATGGTGGAAGAGCATCCCTGAGGCTTCACTATTTAGACTTAACTAGGGAGCTGCAGGAAGAGCACATCTTCTCTGGAAGCTGCCTAGAGACCATATTCTCCACACCCCATCATAGAGAAAGCTAAATCTGAGAAAGAAGGAAATCTGGATGTCCATTCTCTGGGCTTCCCTCCTATATTATATACATACACATATACATATACATGGAATTCAAAATGTAGCACATGTTTGTGTGTTTCAGTTTGTGTTTGGAGGAAAAGGGGTGGCAAAGCAGGACACTGCTATGTTTGACAAAATTGAGAAACTTGCCTTGAAGCATTAACCCCTCCCATTTTTTTTAACCAGAAAATAAAAATGATTCTAATGATCCTCAGACATTCACTCATTTTCTTTCTTTATTAGGTTTATATCTCAAATAATTTTAGGAGCTGCAGAGATTGGACACAATCCTCATTCACTCTTTTCCCTCTATCTAATCACTGTTTGATATTCATCTCTATGAAGCCGATGGGCTCCAGAACACCAAATATCCCTAGATTTCTCAGCCAGATGGAATAGATCAAATACACCAAATGATTATAGGCCAGGAGACCTTCTGATTAGTTGGTTGTTTCTGTTGCATTTTAACCGTACAGTTTCCACAGGTAACCAACTGAAGTTATCTTGTAAGTCATTCCTATAGCAATGGAGTTAAAACCAGTCCACTAACAAATGATTCCAAAAGCTCCACATTTTGATCTTTTCTTTTCTTCTGATGCCTTTAGTAAATCCTCTTTTCCCTAAAAAAAAAAAAAAAAGAATGCTTTGGAATTCGCTAGAGCCACAGCCACATCACAAGTTGATGTTTCAGAAGTGGAGCTAGCCAAGCTCCCTGTTTAGTGTAGAACCAGCCGGTGTATAACTTTAGATAATTTGACCAGTTCCAGTTGTGACTGGAGTGATAGAGGAGGGTCCTTCTTAAAGATTCAAAGAAAGAAAAGTAAGTGGTCTTGGTTTCAGCTTACCTGCACAAGAGATTTCCAGAAATGAAACCAATTTTAATCAAATGCTTTTGAGGAGGGAGAAGTCCTGTGGGGTTTATGTATTAAATGAGCATATGATATCTGTATATGTCTGGGGAAACACTCACATACTACTGGAACATCTTCTCCTTCCTTTTTGCCATGTAGGAGATCAATCAGATCTCCAGCTCCTACCCAATGTCCCCACAACAACAATTTCAACACCAGACTGACCAGGGATTGTATGTTGAACCTTCTCTCACCTGGGGTAGCCAATGTTCATAAATAAAGCTGTGGAAGGCAAAAGGATCTTTTTATTGTCCTTGAAGGGGATGAGACAAATACCTCCCCTCTGATAGCCACATACAAAATCCCACAGTTGGGTGCATATCAGGGGTGAAATCCAGCAGGTTCTGGAGAACCAGTAGTGGAAATTTTGAGTAGTTCAGAGACCCGGCAAATACCACCTCTGGCTGGCCCCAGAGTGGGATGGGAATGGAGATTTTGCAGTATCCTTCCCCTGCCATGCCCACCAAGCCACACCCACAGAACCAGTAGTAAAAAAAAATGAATTTCACCACTGGTGCATATCACTCTATATATTTCCCAGGTCATCAGAAAGATGTACAATGTCTAAGCAGGATAAACAGATATGCAGTGCCTGCGACCAAAGTTTTATTTGCAAGAGGTGGACTTCTCGCTCTTTCTTATGTGCAAACATCTGATATGAAGAAATACTTTTTTCTTCTCTCTTATATAAAACAAAGAATATTTTATATGCACTCTTTTCTTTTTCATTTTTTTTCAAGTCAGGTAATTTTTTGCTCCTCCAAAATGATGAATGTTTTGTCATACATCACATCGAATATGACTGATTTGATACACATTGATACTTTTTTCTACAAATGGAGTCATATTATTGTCATTTATTTTTCAGAGGCTATAATTGAGTTTGAGTTCATGATTTCACAAACTTTTTACATATAAAATGATAAAACCATAGAGACCATTCATTACAACAGATGTGCAATTTCTTTGCAGGGGTCTTTACCTTTCACAAAATCTCAGCACATTTGGTATTCAGACCCTTTACTTTTCCCCTTCAAAATTTGTAAGTAGAGCATTTCCTTGTTCCTACACCAAACATGGCTTGTCTTTGAAAGACTGGGCAAAATGTCCAGAGAAAGAGGAATTGGTGACTCTCTCCCAGGAAGAAAATGAAAGATCCTGTCCATGGGCAATCACATCATGTAGCCCACATCCAGGTCCACAAATGATCTGCACATTATCACCAGGATACTCCTACTACCCTCTCTAGCTCAATCTCCCAGTTCTCCATTCTATGCCAAGATGTACATACATATCAATGTACTTTCTCAATGCACCAAACAAGAAACCTAATCTTTCTGACAACTGACCCAGATAAAACAGGAATACCCAACCACCCCTTTCAAGGTCTTGGCAGTCTTATGAAGGGAATCACACACAGCCTCAGAGATGTGCAGGTCAAATAGTAACACCACGATTAAGTGTATCCATATAACCAGAAGAAAGGAATCCATGTCTCTTCAATCTAGTTTTTTGTAGGTGTGGCACTAAATTTCTATCGGGGGTGGGGGGGAGTATTGGGCCTCTATCTTTCTCCATTCTTGCACAGTGATACAATCCAAAAATATTAAGTTTCCTCAGCCAAGAGTGGCACCAAATTCCACAGCTCTGGGTGACCGTCATTACTGAGCAGTCTCTGGAGAAATGATTCCATGTTGAAGGAGAGCAGAAGTCAACAAAATAGGTGTTAAAATGCTACATTTTCCTCCAGCATCATTTTCTGGATAGGGCCTGACAGGAAAGACCACAACCACTAAAGAACACTGCTCTCAGGGGTATATCTGTAATTTTTCACTAACATGCACTATTTCAGATGCCTTTTTGCAAATGGAGCCAAGGAAAGGTTCAGGCTCCCAAGAGGAAAAGTTACTTCTCACTGTAATTATCACCATCCTGCTGTTTGAGATGTCTCCTTCTACTTCTCCAGTAACCAATGTAAACATCAGAGTGAAGCAATTTAAACATCAGACTGTGCTGTTAAATGCACCTTTCTCTCCTTTCCAGGTGAAGTTTGCAGTGTCTATCTTAATCAGGAAAGCCACTGGCTTTTGTGTGAGGACTTTTAATTCGTCAAGTCTTCTTCCTGTTCTTTTTTAAAAGTGGGACATGGATTGATACATCCCCAGGAATTATGAACCTGCTGCTTCTGTTTCTGATGCTACTGTTGTACCTGCCAGTCTCTGGGAATCTTACAATGAAATGTCCACTGACTTTGGAGCATCAGGATGGGAAAAAACCATGGAGCTATTACAGACCAGGAGACCATCTCATTGGTATTATCACCACTGGCACAAAAATATTGAATATAATGTTCTCTTTTAATGCAGATCCTTCTAGTCAGTCTCACTTGTAAGTAATTCAGGAAAATGGAGTTGCATATCCTCCATTTATAATTCTACCTCTCTCATTTTGTTCTTTTTATTCCACTTGTAACTACATTGCAGCACCAGTCCTGTCTACTTTCTTGAATAATTTTGTTTTCCATGTTTTCTTCATGTTAAATCAACATTTGCAGCTGGAAAATTAATGAGTAGTTATGACTGGCCTCACCTCTCCCTTTTTCTCCATCAGGCTTGCCCCACAGAATCCACCCCTATGTTATCCCCTTCTCTCCCTAAGTCAGGCCCCTAGGATAGACCTCTCCTATCTTATCTCCTTCTCTGCCTCAGGCTTCTCTCCAAACTCCCAGCCAGCAGGCCACTTGAGTCACTTGCTGGCCCTGCCCAAGTGGTAGCTTGAAAATATTTTTTTTCAGGTGAGGAGTGGGGAATAGAACTCCTTAGCATCAGAGCATGTTAATAATAATAATAATAATAATAATAATAATAATAATAATAATAATAATAATAATAATAATTGGGGCACAAAAGATCAGCTTCTAATTGATAAAATGATATTAGAAAATTGTAAGAACAGAAAAACGAACTTGAATATGGTCTGGATTGATTACAAAAAGGCATTTGACTCACTGCCACATAGTTGGATCATAAAATGCTTAGAAACAACTGGCATTAGCAAAAATATTACATCCTTTACTGAAAAGGCAATGAAACAATGGAGAACTGAGTTGGCAGTAGGGAATGAGAGCTATGGAATGGTTAATATCAAGCGAGGAATTTTCCAGGGTGATTCACTTTCACCTCTTCTCTTCATCATCGCAATGATCCCACTATCAGTAATCTTAAAAAAAATGAAATTAGGCTACCAAACAGCCAAAAAAGCTGAAAAAATTTCGCATTTACTATATATGGATGATTTGAAACTCTATGGAAAGTCAGAAATAGAAATCCAATCATTGACAAATACAGTCCGAGTATTCAGCACCGATATTTCAATGCAGTTTGGCATGGAAAAATGCTCCACTGTATCCATAAAAAGGGGCAAAATCACTGCATCTGAGGGAATTGAAATGCCCAATGGCCAACTAATTAAATGCAAAGAAAATGAAGCCTACAAATACTTAGGCATTCTGCAGTTGGATAACATCAAGCATGGAGAAGTAAAAACTATTGTCAGGCGAGAGTACACCAACAGAGTTAGGAAAATTTTGAAATCTAAATTGAATGGTGGAAATACAATCAAGGCCATAAATACCTGGGCAATACCAGTTATAAGATACACAGCTGGCATAGTTAACTGGACACAAGCTGATTTGGACCTTTTGGACCGAAAAACCAGGAAACTAATGACAATGCACTACAGTTTACATCCACGTGGTGATACTGATAGACTGTATCTGCCCCGAAAATCAGGTGGCAGAGGATTATTACAAGTGAAGCAAACAGTTGAAGAAGAAAAACATGCACTGGCTGATTATTTAAAAGACACTCAAGAACATCTATTAATCGAAGTAAAGAACAAAAATCTACTGAAGGCCCAACAGACAATACAAGAATACAGAAAAGATGTGATAAAATCAAGAATGGAGAGTTGGCAGAACAAAGCACTGCATGGTCAATTTCTGGAAAAAATAAAAGATAAAGTGGACAGTGAACAAACTTGGTTATGGTTAAAAACAGGTACATTAAAGAAAGAAACAGAGTCACTAATCCTGGCTGCGCAAGAACAAGCTATCCGCACAAATGCTATTAAGGCCAAAATCGAAAAATCCTCTGATGATGCCAAATGCAGACTTTGCAAAGAAGCTGATGAAACTGTTGATCACATACTCAGCTGCTGTAAAAAAATCGCGCAGACTGATTATAAATTGCGGCACAATTCAGTAGCACAAATGATCCATTGGAATTTGTGCAAAAATTATAATATTAAAACAGCAACAAACTGGTGGGAACATCAGCCTGAAAAAGTCACCGAAAATCAGATGGTCAAGATCTTGTGGGATTTCCGTATACAAACCGACAAAATACTGGCGCATAATACACCAGACATCACACTGGTTGAGAAAAATAAGGTCACAATCATAGACATCGCAATACCAGGTGATAGCAGGGTCGCCGAGAAGGAACATGAAAAAATCGCAAGATACCAGGACTTAAAAATCGAAATTCAACGACTATGGCACAAACCAGCAGTGGTAATTCCAGTGGTAATTGGCACACTGGGTGCTATTCCAAAAGCACTGGAATTACATTTAAAACAGTTAAAAATTGAGAAAATCACCATCAGTCAAATGCAAAAAGCCGCACTGCTTGGATCTGCACGCATATTACGAAAATACGTTACGACGTCCTAGGCCCCTGGGTGGGGCCCGACTAGTAACCAATGCCAAATCCGGCGAAACAACTGGCCGCTGTGATACAATTGTATAATAATAATAATAATAATAATAATAATAATAATAATAATATTTGAAATACTTGTTAGGGCTGTAAGCCTAGTCTTGGCTTGGCAATGAATATGTATAAGCATAAGATTGTAACAAATGTATCTGTTACTTTAAATGCTAGAGAGATGTAATTTGTTGTAAAAGCAGCCATATAGGAAGTAGGAACTAGTTCGGAGCTCTCTCCTGATGCTCCTGATTCTCCTGATTGTTCCTGATTGTTACTGACTGTTACTTTATGAGTTCAGTATTTGGAGAGAAGGCCGTGTATTGGATAGTAGCTAGTCTGTATAGTAGTTACCTGTCTACATGGTGAATTGTGAGTTGAGGAACTGTAACTTCAACGTATTCTAAATAGGCTGTGTATATACACCAAGACTGCTTATAGTCTGTTTGGAGACTATTTATCCTATTTTCGTTATGCAAGTAAAGCTATTATTTGTTTTACCTCTGGTGGCTGTGAGTGGCTATTCAGCAGCTTATTCATTACTAACTTCTGTTGCAGAACTCTAGTCTCCTAACAGGGATAGACTTAACAATACTAACGATCTGATGATTTTGAAAAAAATCCTTTCTAAGCGTCCACCTAGAAGTTAGGAAGAACATACATGCCATATTTTAAGTTTATAGGCTTTATGGTTCTGGAGATTTTGATGTGTGAGTGGTTTTCACTTTTATATATATAGATTTTGAACACTCGTTACTGGGCATGGTGTATTTGTGATTCTTACCCAGGTGAAGGACTGCATCAATTCCATTTTCACAACATTTATTAAAAGTAAATGAAGGTGGGTCTCTCATTTGTCTTCAAGTTTGGAGTCAGTATTGGCTTAACACTCCATAGGCTTCAAAAGACAAAGTAGATTCGTTTGGGGAAAAAATTGAATGGTGACAAAAATTATTTTTTTTCCCCCGTAGAATGTCTTCTGATCAGTCTAGACTCCTACGTTTTACTTTGGTTATTCCAATGGTCAGTAAGAATTTCCGGCTCCTACAGAATCTCACACTTGGTTACAACATCCATGACAACTATATGAATGCACTTGGCACGTCAGATGCCTTGCTGGACATGCTCTCTACTGGCGAAGCCAATGTTCCCAACTATAGCTGTGGAAGGAAAGACAACCTTCTGACTGTTATTGATGGGGCTGACATCCAGATGTCAAGATTAGTAGAACGCTACAAAATCCCACAGGTTTGTATGTGTGACTCTTTATCTAGAAAACTGAGTGGATTGGTAGGATGGATAAGTGATAAATCCAACTATATATTCTCTATGAAATTAAAAAACTCAGTATTGGTATAACATTAAAGCTACAGAAACTGACTGACTCCCAAATTCTGCATGTCTAACCAACAACATATTTTCTTTGCAAACAGGTTTTAAAACTTATATATAATATGGCTCTTTATTTGAACTAAAAATTCAGTTGAAAAATTCAAATGGGGTTCTAATTGTGGGAAAAAATAGGGGTGATACAGAAATATGGTTTACACTCTTTGTTCTGATTCTTATTTAATTTGCTTCTTTTATTGTATTTCTGGTCTTGCTAATGATCTATGTTTAAAATTCTATATCTTGATATGGCCCATTGGCTAATCAACAATACAATAGTATAATATGTTCATGACAAAAAACTTGGATTTATTTTAAGCTAATAACTGACCCTAAATATGGCATTCTTCACTGCTTTTTCAGATCCGTTTCACTGCTTCAGAAGCTCTGAGTGATAAAAATCAATTCCCTTTTTTCTACCAGATGCTCCCCAAATTAGAGATCCTCTACCCAGGAATTGTCCAACTGCTCCTTCATTTCAGATGGACCTTGATTGGTCTCTTTGCTTCAGACACAGAGAACGGAGATAATTTCATGAGGACTTTTACTCCTATGCTTGTCAGGAATGGAATTTGTGTTGTTATATCACAACAATTCTCAAGTACTGGGCAAACAGTACTCTTTCAGGATGCAATTTCTAAGTGGAGACAAGTCAATGTCTTTGTTCACTTCTTAGAATATTTTTCCCTTTGGGACAGACTTCTTCTTTTCCATTCAACACTTAACAGTTTGCCAGAACCCATTGAAGGGAAACTTTGGATAATTGCAAACTTTGGAGACCGGCAAATAAGAAGACACACATTTTTGAAACATGTCCATAGTTTTTGGACCTACAATTTTCAGTTGAAAAAAAGGCCAAATGACAGTTCCTTTGAAACAGATCTCTTTGTGCAACCACAGTTTGGAGATCAGTGTTTTCGATGTTCTTTTTCAAAAGACCTCATTTCTGTCAAAGGCCGGAGACGATGCACACAAATATCACCACTGAAAACCAAAGTGGAAAGAAACAGAATCTTGAACCGATATAACCACATTGCTTACACTTTGATTAATACTCAGGCCCAAGCCTTGAATGCTGCCTATTCCTCCTTATCCAAGAGAAGGAAAGAGGGAGAAAAGAGGTCGGGTGCTCAAAGGCTGCAGCCATGGCAGGTATGAGGTCAAGACAATGATCTATCCAACTTACTTTATTTGGATGAGGAACTATCTCAACTTTTTTCTACCAACAGTGTTTTTTCATGAGGCAACTGGACTTTCTTGTTTTTTTTTTTTGAAGATTTTTCACTTCTCATCCAAGAAGCTGTTTCAGCCCTCTCTAAGCGGTTTACAGAGTCAGCATATTGCCCCCACAGTCTGGGTCGTCATTTTACCCACCTCGGAAGGATGGAAGGCTGAGTCAACCTTGAGCCGGTGAGATTTGAACCACCGAACTGCAGCTAGCAGTCAGCTGAAGTGCCTGCAGTACTGCACTCTAACCACTGTGCCACCTCGGCTCAAGATGGTTTCATCTTCATCGACATCAGGATGGTTTCATTTTCAAGATCTGGTTCCTCATGCAAGTCAGATTTTCCCAAAGTCATTTATATCTATTTCCAAGACCTGATGGGACTATCCATTATTGCTGTTGTTGTTGTTGTTGTTGTTATTATTATTATTATTATTATTATTATTATTATATATTTATAGTATTAGGGGTGTGATAGCTCAGCAGTTAAAGATGATGAACTGACAGCTCAGGTTCGAGACCAGAGCTCCATGGAATGGGATGAGCTCCTGTTACTTGCCCCAGTGCCTACCTAGCTTGCAGTTTGAAAGCATGCAAATGTGAGTAGATTAATAGATACCAGTCAGAGCTGAAGAAGCTTATTAAATGAGAAGCAAAATGTCTTCAAAAAATCCCCCAAAAATCCCTGTTGCCTCTTGCAAAAGCATATTTGGGACAACTATGTGAAATTTAAAAAAAACCAAGGTTTCTGTTATTAAAATTCCTGGATATTTCTGTTCTAGTTCCATCCATTTCTGAAAAAGAATGAGTTTTGCAATCTTTCCCACTTGAAAGTCTATTTGAACCAAAATGGGGATATAGCAGCTGATCTGAACATCATAAGCATGGTAGTTCTCTCCAAGGAGGATCCCATTACAGAGCAACTGGGCAGTTTTGAAAGACAGAGAATTACTATCAATCAAGATGGTCTTGCACAGTTAAAGTTGCTCAACAAGGTGGGTGAAATATTGGTGTCTTTTCTCTGTTTTCCAAAGGTTTGGGACACATTTCAAGTGGCTAAGCCTATTCACCAGATACAATGACCCTCAATGAGAATTGAATGTTGGGAGTGGAACCCTTATAGTTTTCTTAAAATGCTGTTACCTGGGACACTATTTCAAATTGATTCATCTATGTCCAATGTGGGATGCTAAATAATAATTCGTTAGGACACAAATCATGTCTATTTTATGTCTCCTATGCACCCTGTCATCTGTATAAAACTGATGAAAGGGGACAGCCTTTCCAAGAGCTTTCGTGGTGCATTGGTTAGAATGTAGTCTTGCCAACTAATTCTGCCCACAGCCAAAAGTCCTGTCTGGGTCAAGGTTGAATCAGTCTTCCATCCTTCGAGGTCAGTAAAATGAGGAGCCAGATTGTTGAGGGGAATATCTGTAAACCAATTAGAGAATTCTGTACGGCCCTGTGAAGTGGTAAATAGAACTAAGTGCTATTGCTTTTGCAATCAAATGCAGGGAGTTTTCAGGCTGATAACATCAACCTGTTTTGTTTTCTTGCCTTAGATTAGCAAAATAGAATGAAACTCTTTCCTCCAATGCCAAGTTCCCAGTGGAGTAAAAGAGGCAAAGATAATTCTAATCAAGCCTGGATACAGTTTCTGTTGATACCATTGAAAAATCTGCTTTGGAATTCAGGTTTATCTTGCATATTTGGGCAGGTTTATAATCTGTGATGTTCTTAAATAGAACATACAAGTCAGAGTTATCTATTGTTGTCTTTCATGCCAAGGGGATAGAAAAATATTCTGCTCCTGCAGAAGTTCACATGAAGTCATAATGACTGTTTTGATGTGCCCTGATTAAAAAAAACTGAAAGACTGAAATTTGACAATTTGAGAAAGAAAGTTACTTAGATTTAGTTTTTAGCATATCCCTTCATATGGAACATCCTTGAATACAATTATATTCAATTGTATTCAATGTGCAATTGAGGCTCCAAAATTAACTAATAATAATAATCTTTTCATGACAATAGGTATCGCCTCATAGTGTGTTTTCAACAGAAAGGACAATTTTTGGATACCTAGATTGACGTTAGAAAAATCTCTTGCTGTTCCAAGATTCAAACTCTTGTTCCATGTGACATAGCAAAAAAAATGCTTAACTTTCCCTTTCTGAGGGAGACATTTTTATGACCTTACTTGCATCTCAATTCTCTAAACATCTAGAAACTATGCAGTCATTTTTAGTCTTAGTTCACCAGCATGGCAGCTATATAAAATAGCAAATAAATATATAGATAAACAAAGCACAGATCAATTAAGGTTGACCATCTTAATCTGTAATGAAGTTTTCCTTCATATCTCAACTGGGAAGTGGTTCTGGACTTCTGACAAAATGGTGGCTTTGCAATGCTACATGGAATCCAGAAGAAAACTTTCCAGATCCAAATGAAAAGAAGTTTATTTATTTATTTTTTTTACTTTTTTAATATATATATATTTTATTATGTTTTCATTCTATACAATCACATATTCACTGTGCTTAATCAGGGCATATAACATTGAATATAGAAAATGCCCTCTACAATACAAACCCAGTATACCACCTTGACCCGCCATACACCCTCTTTCAACCCCCTCCAACTTTCATTCTTCCTTCTCACACACCCCTCTACGCCTACTTCCCCTCCCCTTCTTTCCAACCTTAACCCTATCACACCCTCTCCATTCCCTCCCTCCCTTCTCCTCCTCCTCTCTCTCACCCTCTCCACCCTCCTTCTTCTTTCACTCGACTCTTTCCTTCGGTATCTATTACCTTCCAGTATATTCAGTTTGTTCTATTTTCGCACTAACATTGAAAAGCCACAGTATACAAATACAATCATGGAATTTAACACATATTGTATTTCCCCCCTCCCCCCTCCCCCTAAATCCCCACCTCCCTTCCCTCCCCCCGACTTCCCAAAGACCATACATGGTATAACTTTTGAACAATCACAGTCTAAAATATCTCTACATTGAACTCAGCTTCTTACTGTTACCCAAATTTTAAACAATTTAAATTATTACTGATAAGCTATCTGGAGTTTCTTAGTCCCATATTTACTTTTTATGTAATCAATCCATTTTTTCCAGTCTCGTTTATATCTCTCGTTTGAATGTTCTTTGAGATATGCTGAGATTTTGGCCATTTCGGCTAAGTTCATAACTTTCAAAGTCCATTCTTGAATTGTAGGTAAATCTTTCTTCTTCCAATACTGCGCCACCAAGAGTCTTGCTGCCGTTATTAGATACAGAACCAAATTAGTCTCTGCTGCTGTAAAATCAATACATATACCCAGTAAAAACAACTGGGGGGTAAATTTTATCCTTCTTTTAAAGATGTTTTGCAGGATCCACCATATTTTTATCCAAAATGCCTTGACATTACGACATGTCCACCATATATGAAAATATGTAGCATCACAAGAACCACATCTCCAACATTTAGGTTGAACATTTGGGTACATAGAGGCAAGCTTTCTAGGATCTAGGTGCCATCTATAAAACATCTTATAAAAAATTTCTCTCAAGTTTTGTGCTTGTGTAAATTTCACACTTCTTACCCAGATTCTTTCCCATGTTTCAAGCATTATTGGTTCCTCGATATTCTGAGCCCATTTTATCATACAATCCTTAATCAGTTCCGTTTCAGAATCCATCTGTACTAATACATTATATATCCTCTTTATATGCATTGAGCTTTGATCTCTTATTTGTTTAAACAAATTATCCTCAACTTTTACAAAGCCAATTCTTTGATCTATTTTCCACCTAGCCTGTAATTGACCATACTGAAACCACGTTTGAACTACCTTCTCTTCTTTAAGTACCTCTAAAGATTTTAGTTCCATCACCCCTCCTTCTGAGATAAGAAGTTGTCTATAGGTGGTTCTATCGTGTTTTTGTTCTACATTCATATTTTCAATTGCATGTCTAGGAATTGCCCACATGGGCACTTTATCATTTAATTTATGTTGATATTTTTTCCAAACCCTCAATAAAGCATTTCTTAAGATGTGATTTTTAAATTTCTTATCCGTTTTTTTGTCAAATAACAAATAAGCATGCCAACCATATAACAAGTCATATCCCTCGATATTCAAAATTCTGTCATTAGTTAGATGAATCCAATCACTGATTGCAGATAATGCCACTGCGTCATAGTATAATTTTAAGTTAGGTAATTTCAATCCTCCTCTTTCACGTGCATCTTGCATTATTTTCATCTTTACCCTCGGCTTCTTTCCTGCCCACACAAATTTATTGATACCCTTCTGCCATTCTAAAAGATTCGCATCTCTTTTAAGTATTGGTAACATTTGAAAAAGAAATAAAAATTTTGGTAAAATGTTCATTTTTACTGCCGCTATTCTACCCAGCAAGGACAAATGCAGTCCTTCCCACCCCTTCAACTCCAATTGTGCACCATGCCAAAGTGACTCACAATCACACTTGTACAATTTCCCATTTGAGATTAAAACATTAACTCCAAGATATTTAACTTTTTTAACTACCTCACATCTTAGCATCGCCCCCAGTTCTTCCCTCTGTTTGATAGTCATATTTATAGCTATTACTTTGGTTCCTCCTAGATTCATTTTAAATCCCGAGACTTGACCATATTGATTGATCGTACTCAACAACACCCTACTAGTTTCCTGCGGCTGTTCCAATATTATAACCAGATCATCCGCAAATGCACGGACTCCACACTCCTGCTGTCCAACTTCAATCCCCCCTAGACCGCCTAGGCCCCGCATCCCATCCAACAGCATTTCCAAAGTTATAATAAACAATAATGGGGACAGAGGACAGCCCTGTCCTGTACCCCTTTCAATTTGAAAGGAGTCTGTCAGACTTCCATTGACAATGATCTGGGCCGTTCGCTGCTGATATATTGCACCAATTGACCGTAAAAAGCCATCTCCCATCTGCATTTCCTGCAATGTCTTCAGCAGGAATTGCCAATTAACTCGATCAAAGGCTTTCTCCGCATCCAGAAACATGAACGCGGCCGGAATTTGATTGTTCCTTCCCAGGTACTCTAAAGCGTTGATAATTAATCTAACATTGTCCTTCATCTGTCTGCCCTGTATAAAACCAGCTTGATCGGTATGTATCAGTTGTTGAATTACCCCCATTAGCCCACTTGCCAATATTTTAGTAAAAATTTTATAATCTACATTGAGTAATGAAATAGGTCTGCAATTTTTTGGTTGGGCAAGGTCTCGGTCCTCCCTGGGTACCAACGACACGAACGCAGTCTTCCACGAAGGAGGCACCCTCCCTCCCGATTGAATTTTATTGAATAGTTCTCTGAGGGGTTCCACCACCTCCAACTGTAGACTTCCATAACAAACAGCTGTTAAACCGTCTGTGCCTGGTGCTTTCCCTAACTTTAATTGTTTAATTGCCTGCAAAATTTCCCCAGAGGTTATAGGTTGATTCAGCTTATGCCTATGTTCTTCTCTAACTAGGGGGATTTTCTCTTTATCTAGGTATTTGTCTATATCTCCGTCCTTAATTTTATCCCCTTTATACAACTCTGTAAAAAATTCCCGAAATACCTTTTGAATCTCTTCCTGTTGAAACACTTCCTTCCCTCTGTAACACAATTTGGATACATTCCGAGCTTTCCTTTTTTTTCTAATCTGATAAGCCAACCACCTACCGGGTTTATTTGCATTGCAGAAAGTATTATGTTTAGCATATAATAAACTAGTAGGTACCTGGTCAGAGATCAGCATATCAAACTGAGATTTTAATATAGCAATTGTTTCCCTAATCTTTGTATCTCCTGGATTCAATGTTAATTCTGACTCTTTCCCTTTAATTTCCTCTTCCAATTCTTTTCGTTTTTGCCCTTGTTTGTGTCTATGTATTTTGTTTATATTCATTAATACTCCTCTCATATACGCTTTGCTTGCATCCCATACATATTCCAAAGATGTACCCTTGTTCATATTGAGAACAAAATATTCCGATAGCAATTTTTTACAATCATTAACATACTTTTCATATCTAAATAAATTTTCATTCAACCTCCAGGACTTTCTTGCCTGGGCCACCCTTCCCAATTCCATCCATACTGGATTATGGTCTGAAAGAACTCTCGCCATAATCTTTGTCTTCTTCACCCTACAAAGTAAATCATTTGTAATTAGAAGTTTATTTCATCAACATGTTTTTATTCTGTTTAATAAATCTAGGTAAATAGAAAAATTCATAAAACTTTCAGAATAAATTTCCTTCTAAACTTAAACATGAATAAAACATCACATTTAAATTCCGGGGCATATGAAAAAAGGAGTGCAGGTTAATAAAACCATGAGGAGAAACCACTAATTGTCACTTAATGCTTAAATCTTTTCTCAATTCTCAATTCTCCAGAATTTATTCAGTAGAAATGTCCTTTTTGGCAAACTTGATAGCACAAAAGCAAAGGGGAAATATTAAGTGGAGAATCTGTCGGTAGTTGTATCCCCTGCAACATTGGGAGTTAGAAATTCCTTATTTATCTAGCTGGACTTGGCTAATATTTATGTCCACCTTCACTATTCATTGATGGATAGTTCTACCATAGTACATTTGCCATTCTTTATTTTTCTGATTAGACTTTGCCTCAGTCCAAATGTGTGGAAAGTTGTCACCCTGGATTGGTCAAGCGAAAACGAGAAGGAGAGCCAGTTTGCTGCTATGACTGTGTTCCTTGTCCAGAGGGGACCATCTCCAC
Organism: Thamnophis sirtalis; assembly: GCF_051295495.1. Lineage (NCBI taxonomy): Eukaryota > Metazoa > Chordata > Lepidosauria > Squamata > Natricidae > Thamnophis > Thamnophis sirtalis. The sequence continues at coordinate 6,002,776 of NW_028261383.1, forward strand.
CGAGGAAGGTGGGTGGTCACAGAAAAGGGTACTGGATTCATCCAGAGTACTTTAATCAATGTGGTTTTTAAAAATGAGACGTATCTAAGGTTGACAATTTTGTGGATCTTAATTTTCAAGCTTTCCAATTTCTTCCATAGTGGGAGAAATAACAAAAGTAACATAATACAGTATTAATAATGATGCAGCACGGGGTACACAAGTGAACCCCCCAATACTTAATCAGGTTAGGTGATTCTAACAGGCTAAATATTATTAATTCTAAAATGCTTAATGTCAGAAAGAAATCACAGTCCCCTCTGCCTTACTAAAGGAGTTCCTTATTTTCTCCTTGCTCTCTAAAATAGCGGAACTTAGAATGTACGCTTCTGGCAAACAGGAAACCTGGGTGGGCAGTAACCACAAACATTAGTTATAGACACATGCGAACTTGTGATAGTCCAAATGTCAACTTAAGATTCAGCATGATTTTAACTTGTAATCAGCGATATTTTAGCAATATTGACCCAATATGTTAGCAATACTTTAGCAATCTTCCCGTCAGCTTCATGAGTAACCAAGATTCACTTCCCTATTATATTTTGGGATTTTATGAGAATCATGTATTTGTAACATTCCCAGAATATTTGTAACTTTCCCGAAATGTCTTTTACTGACCTAAGCAAGAGGTTTATGACCTTAAAATGTATACGCCTTGTGTGACGTCTTTCTGATTTGTAATGATCAATTAAAAAGTATAAAATCTCTGCCAAGGGATACCTCAGACAGTTCAGTTTGATGGCAATCAGACTGGGCTCTTGAACACGTTCAAAATAAAACCTGTCTTCTCTTGGAATCTCGTGGTGTTGGCTTCTATCTCTGACGTAAGTAAAGGGCAGACTTTAAATTTGCTGCTACATTTCATAACATTCACAAAAGCACACAAATCACAAAAAGTGACCTTGAGATGATGCAGTTCTCGCAGGGAACTTTCAGGCGGAAGTGGGGGGGGAGATATTCCATCAAAATTTGAAGTAGAGTTTGTGGGATATTCCCACAGTCACAGTAAGTATTATCAACCTGTCTCAATTGGGAGTTGTTTTCATCATTTAGACCTGCTGTGGCTGATCAGTGTTATCTGACAGCTGATGAAGATCTTTCTTGAAAAGTGAAAAGAGATATAAATGAAATATTACTTTCTGTTTTTTCAGATATTGAAAAATGCACCGAGTGCCCAATTGATCAATATCCAACCGAGAGCAGAGTCCAATGTATCCCAAAAAGAATAATCTTTCTGTCCTATGAAGAACATCTGAGCATCATCCTGGTCTCAATTGCCCTACTCTTGTTCCTATCCACTGGGTTAATTTTAATCATATTCCTTAAATACCGAGAAACTCCTATTGTCAAAGCCAACAACCGGGATCTCTCCTACATCCTCCTGTTCTCTCTCTTGCTTTGTTTTTTGTCCTCATTTTTCTTCATTGGACGGCCAAGGAAAGCCACCTGTCTCCTCCGACAAACAGTGTTCAGCATTGTCTTCTCAATAGCTGTGTCATCTGTGTTGGCCAAAACAATCACAGTGGTACTGGCATTCTTAGCCTCAAAACCAGGGAACAGTGTGAGAAGATGGTTGGGGAAGAGCTTGGCCAATTCCATCATCCTTTCTAGTTCTGCTGGCCAGATTTTCATCTGTGCCTCATGGCTTGGAATTTCTCCCCCATTCCCTGACTCTGACCTGCACTCCCAGCCTGGAGAGATCATCCTGCAATGCAATGAAGGCTCTGTCACCATGTTTTATGTTGTCCTTGGCTATATGTGTTTCCTAGCTGCTATTTGCTTCACTGTAGCTTTCCTGGCCAGGAATCTGCCTGGGGCCTTCAATGAAGCCAAGCTGATCACATTCAGCATGCTGGTCTTCTGCAGTGTTTGGGTATCCTTCCTGCCCGCTTACCTGAGCACCAAAGGAAAGTCCATGGTGATTGTTCAGGTCTTCTCCATCTTGGCCTCCAGTGCTGGACTGTTGGGTTGCATCTTCTTCCCCAAATGCTATATTATAATCCTGAGGCCAGATCTAAACACTAAGGAACATATCATGATAAAAGTAGAGAAATGACTGTGAAATTGTTTGTTAGGCTTGTAACATTTTATTTTTTCATTGCAGTTATTGTTTTTTTGTATTCTTCCTTTGCATCAATGTGACAATTAAGGTTATTTAAAACTGAAGGTAATAAACATATAAAGAACGTAAGACTAATGAAATTAAATTCCAAAATTATCATCAAACAGTAAAATAAAACAACTAATAATTAAAATTGTCATGCAGCCAGGGATGAACAAGCTAAAAAATAAGATAGTTATATTAAGTAAAGACAGCTGAATAGAAGAGACAAGTCTTCCCAAAGAGAGAAGGAAGGAGTCTTTTTCTGAGGTGTTTTGAATATGAAACTCTACATCTGTGTGAACATGGTGACTTTCTCTATGACTTTTTTCTTGAAAGTTGATGTGAACAGTGGAGGTGCATATCAAGATCACGCAAAAGACCTCAATTCCAACACTCTGGATGTCTTTACCAGTTATTTCTGGAGGTGTTTGGTGACTTCATAGATCTTAATGGACCTCAGAATTCCAGACCCTGTGTTCAGTCATAACTATCCTAACAACCCTTCTGGACATGTCCAAAAACTAGTAACCCTGCTGCAAAACAGCACCTGAAAGGCTGAACATCATCTGTGAAGACATGATCCAGATAAGGAAATGGAAAGCAGGCATGAATCATATTGATCTCACATCCAAACAAACCATATGATCCCTTTGTACCCCAAATGGGAAGCATTCAGCATTCAGCTATGTGAATGGGAAAATCATCTAAGGTAGAAAATGGAGGAAGAGCATCCCTGAGGCTTCACTTTCTAGACTTAACTAGGGAGCTGCAGGAAGAGCACATCTTCTCTGGAAGCTGCCTAGAGACCATATTCTCCACACCCCATCATAGAGAAAGCTAAATCTAAAACAGAGAAAGAAGGAAATCTGGAGGTCCATTCTTTGGACTTCCCTCCTATACTATATACATACACATACACATACACATACACATACACATACACATACACATACACATACACATATACGTATACATGGAATTCAAAAGTTAGCACATGTTTGTGTGTTTCAGTTTGTGTTTGGAGGAAACGTGGTGGCAAAGCAGGACACTGCTCTGTTTCACAAAATTGAGAAACTTGACTTGAAGCACTAACCCCTCCCATATTTTTAGCCAGAAAATAAAAATGATTCTCATGATCCTCGGACATTCACTCATTTTCTTTCTTTATTAGGTTTATAACCCAAATTATTTTAGGAGCTGCAGATATTGGTCACAATCCTCATTCACTCTTTTCCCTCTATCCAATCACTGTTTGATATTCATCTCTATGAAGCCGATGGGCTACAGAAGACCAAATATCCCTACATTTCTGAGCCAGATGGAATAGATCAAATACACCAAATGATTATAGGCCAGGAGACCTTCTGATTGGTTGGTTGTTTCTGTTGCATTTTAACCATACAGTTTCCACAGGTAACCAACTGAAGTTATCTTGTAAGTCATTCATATAGCAATGGAGTTAAAACCAGTCCACTAACAAATGATTCCAAAAGCTCCACATTTTGCCTTTAGTAAATCCTCTTTTTCCTAAAAAAAGAATGCTTTGGAATTCATGAGAGCCACAGCCACATCACAAGTTGATGTTTCAGAAGTGGAGCTAGCCAAGCTCCCTGTTTAGTGTAGAACCAGCCTCTGTATAACTTTAGGTTATTTGACCAGTTCCAGTTGTGACTGAAGTGATAGACGAGGGTCCTTCTTCTTTTCTCCTTCTCTTTAAATTTGTCTCTTAAAACAATTATCCTGGAACCAAGTCTAAGGAACCCAGGTTTAAAGCATGTCTGATTGGTCTGAGATATAAAGATTCAAAGAAAGAAAAGTAAGTGGTCTTGGTTTCAGCTTATCTGCACAACAAGAGATTTCCAGAAATCAAATCAATTTTAATCAAATGATTTTGGGGAGGGAGAGGTCCTGTGGGGTTTATGTATTAAATGAGCATATGATATCTGTATATATCCGGGAAAACACCCACATACTACTGGAATATCTTATCCTTCCTTTTTGCCATGTAGGAGATCAATCAGATCTCCAGCTCCTACCCAATGTCCACACAACAACAATTTAAACACCAGACTGACCAGGGATTCTATGTTGATCCTTCTCTCATCTGGGGAGGCCAATGTTCATAAATAAAGCCGTGGAAGGCAAAAGGATCTTTTTATTGTCCTTGAAGGGGATGAGACAAATATCTCCTCTCTGATAGCCACATACAAAATCCCACAGTTGGGTGCATATCAGGGGTGAAATCCAGCAGGTTCTGGAGAACCAGTAGTGGTAATTTTGAGTAGTGGTAATTTTGATAGCCACATACAAAATCCCACAGTTGGGTGCATATCAGGGGTGAAATCCAGCAGGTTCTGGAGAACCAGTAGTGGTAATTTTGAGTAGTTCTGAGAACCGGCAAATACCACCTCTGGCTGGTCCCACAGTGGGATGGGCATGGAGATTTTGCAGTATCCTTCCCCTGCCATGCCCACCAAGCCACGCCCACAGGACCGGCAGTAAAAAAAATTGAATTTCACCACTGGTGCCTATCATTCTATTATTTTCCAGGTCTTCAGAAAGAGGTACAATGTCTAAGCAGAATAAACAGATACGCAGTTCCTGTGACCAAAGTTTTATTTGCAAGAGGTAGACTTCTCGCTCTGTCATACATGCAAACATCTGATATGAAGAAATACTTTTTTCTTCTCTCTGATATAAAGCAAAGAATATTTTATATGCACTCTTTTCTTTTTCAATTTTTTTTCAAGTCAGCTAATTTTTTGCTCCTCCAAAATGATGAATGTTTGTCATACATCACATTGAATATGACTGATATCATCCACATTGATACTTTTTTCTACAAATGAAATCATATTAATGTCAGTTATTATTCAGAGGCTATAATTGACCTTGAGTTCATGATTTCACAAACTTTTTACTTATAGAATGATAAAACCCACCAAATTTTACTTAAATTTGTAAGTATATCCTTGTTCCTACTCCAAACATGGCTTAACTTTGACAGTCTGGGCAAAATGTCCAGAGAAAGAGGAACTGGTGACTCTCTCCCAGGAAGAGAATGAAAGATCCTGTCCATGGACAATCACAATATGTAGCCCACATTCTGGACTGGCATAAGCCTTAAGAGCTGTGTATTCATCCAAGTCCACAAATGATCTGCAAATTATCACCAGGATACTCCTGCTACCATCTCTCTAACTCAATCCCCCAGTTTTCCATTCTATGCCAAGGTGTACATGCATAATAATGTACCTTCTCAATGCACCAAACAAGAAACCTAATCGTTCTGACAACTGACTCAGATGAAACAGGAATACTCAATCACCCCTTTCAAGGTCTTGGCAGTCTTGTGAAGGGAATCACACACAGCCTCAGAGATGTAAAGGTCAAATAGTAACACCACGATTAAGTGTATCCATATAACCAGAAGAAAGGAATCCATGTCAGTTCAATCTAGTTTTTTGTAGGTGTGCCACCAAATTTGTATCTGGGGGGGAGTATTGGGCCTCTATCTTTCAACATTCTTGCACAGTGATACAATCCAAAAATGTTAAGTTTCCTCAGCCAAGAGTGGCATCAAATTCCAAAGCACTGGTGACCGTCATTACCCAGAAGTCTCTGGAGAAAAGATTCCATGTTGAATGAGAGCAGAAGTCAACAAAATAGGTGTTAAAATGCTACATTTTCCTCCAGCATCATTTTCTGGATAGGGCCTGACAGGAAAGACCACAACCACTAAAGAACACTGCTCTCAGGGGTATATCTGTAATTTTTCACTAACATGCACTACTTCAGATGCCCTTCTGCAAATGGAGCCAAGGAAAGGTTCAGACTCCCGAGAGGAAAAGTTACTTCTCACTGTAATTATCGCCATCCTGCTGTTTGAGATGTCTCCTTCCACTTCTCCAGTCACCAATGTAAACATCAGACTGAAGCAATTTAAACATCAGACTGTGCTGTTAAATGCACCTTTCTCTCCTTTCCAGGTGAAGTTTGCAGTGTCTGTCTTAATCAGGAAAGCCACTGGCTTTTGTGTGAGGACTTTTAATTCTTCAACTCTTCTTCTTGTTCTTGTTTAAAAGTGGGACATGGATTGATACATCCCCAGGAATTATGAACCTCCTGCTTCTGTTTCTGATGCTACTGTTGTACCTGCCAGTCTCTGGGAATCTTACAATGAAATGTCCACTGACCTTGGAGCATCAGGATGGGAAAAAACCATGGAGCTATTACAGACCAGGAGACCATCTCATTGGTATTATCACCACTGGCACAAAAATATTGAATATAATGTGCTCTTTTAATGCAGATCCTTCTAGTCAGTTCCATTTGTAAGTCATTCAGGATAATAGACTTTTGTTTCCTCCATTTATAATTCTATCACTCTCATTTTGTTCTTTTTATTCCACTTGTTCCTATATTGTAGCACCTGTCCTGTCTACTTTCTTGAATAATTTTGTTTTCCATGTTTTCTTCATGTTAAATCAACATTTGCAGCTGGAAAATTAATGAGTAGTTACAACTGGCCTCACCTCTCCCTTTTTCTCCATCAGGCTTGCCCCACAGAATCCACCCCTATATTATGCCCTTCTCTCCATAAGTCAGGCCCCTAGGATAGGCCTCTCCTATCTTATCTCCTTCTCTGCCTCAGGGTTCTCTCCAAACTCCCAGCCAGCAGACCAGTTAAGTCACTTGCTGTCCCTGCCCAACTGGTAGCTTGAACAGAAATTTTTCCAGGTGGGGAGTGGGGAATAGAACTCCTTAGCATCAGAGCGTGTTAATAATAATAAAATAAGAAATATTAATGATCTGATGATTTTCTAAAATCCTTTCTAGGCGTGCACCTAGAAGCTAGGTTCTGGAGATTTTATGATTCTGTGTGAGTGGTTTTCTCTCTCTCTCTCTCTCTCACACACACACACAGACAGACAGACTGACAGACAGACAGACAGACAGACAGACAGACAGACAGACAGACAGACAGACAGACAGACAGACAGACAGACAGACAGACAGATAGATAGATAGATAGATTTTGAACACTGGTTACTGGACATGGTACACTTGTGATTCTTACCCAGGTGGAGGACTGTATCAATTCCATTTTCCCAACATTTATTAAACACTAAATGAAGGTGGGTCTCTCATTTGCCTTCAAGTTTGGAGTCAGAATTGACTTAAGACTCCATAGGCTTCAAAAGACAAAGTAGATTCGTTTGGGGAAAAATAGAATGCTGATAAAATTAACATTTTTTTACAGTGGAAAGTCTTGTGATCAGTCTAGAATCCTACACTTTATTTTGTTTATTCAAGTGGTCAGTAAGAATTTCCAGCTCCTACAGAATCTCACACTTGGTTACAACATCCATGACAATTATATGAACACACTTGGCACTTCAGATCCCTTGCTGGACATGCTCTCTACTGGTGAAGCCAATGTTCCCAACTACAGCTGTGGAAGGAAAGACAACCTTTTGGCTTTTATTGATGCTATGTTGCAATATTTTCAGGGAGGGTTATTTTTAGTTCATGTGCTCAAAAGCCTGATTGGGCATATTATCTGGAGAGGTCTTATTTTGGGGAAAACAGGGAAGATGTGTTAAATCTTCTGTCTCTGGATTTCTAAATATACACATCTATTCATTATAAGGGAATTGGTTAAATCTGATAAGAACATGTAAAAACCACCCTAAGAGGTTCAGCCATTTTGATATTCAAATATCACTCTCATTTTGTTCTTTTTATTCCACATGTTCCTATATTGCAGCACCTGTTGTGTCTACTTTTTTGAATAATTTTGTTTTCCATGTTTTCTTCATGTTAAATCAACATTTGCAGCTTGAAAATTAATGAGTTGTTATGACTGGCCTCACCCCTCCCCTTTTCTCCATCAGGTTTGCCTAAGGTCACCAGATTTTAACATTGGTAAAGAGGGACACCAGTGATTGGGGGGGGGGGTCTTCATTAAAAAATTTTTAAAAATCAGGACTTTTTACTTAATGCTACCTTCAATCCTCATGAAGGAATAATCCAATTGAATTGATTAGGAATAAGATGTTCTGATAGAATAAATGGTCTATGGTTCATTTATTTTTATTTTTATTATTTATTAGATTTTTATCCCACCTGTCTTATTTTTACAAATAACTGAAAGGCGGAAAACATACCTAATCTTCCTTTTAATATTTTCCGGTGAGGTGGGTTGGGCTGAGAGAGAACGACTGGCCCAAAAGCAGGACTCGAACTCATCTTCCCTTGGTGTGTAGGCCAGCCCTTTCACCACTACACCAAAAGGCTCTCATTTAGTAGGAAGACACGGAAGAGGGTTTTTTTTAGTGTAATGAGGGAAATGGGGGAAATTTGGCTTGAAGCAAGATTTCTGGGATAGGGTCTTTCTTTTTTGGGTTGGCTTTAATGCCCATCTCTTGGCATTCTGGGAGTTCTCCCCTGGGAAGGAAGCTTTGACAGAAATATTATTTTTGCTCCACTAGAAAAGGCCAAAGTGAGAGGGAAAGGCACTGATGGTGGAGGAAGATGAAAAGTGAACTTTAATCACATTTACTTTTCATCTTTCTCGCCTGCTTAATTATTTTTATTAGTTTATCAGAATATAAAAGACAAAAAAATGAAAATAAGGGGAAATTAAGAGTGGAAAAAGGGGAAAAGGAGAAAGTGTGTGGTAGAAGGGGGAAAGGGGGGGAGGCATTGACTTCTGACTCTTTTTTAGCACAGTAGAAGATAATAACATTACAACCTCAACTTTTTACTTTTACACAATAATATATGCTACCCAATTATATAACAACAAACTATCTAATTAGGAAAACCAAAATCACAATTTCATTTTTTCCACCGCAAGCACAAAATTTAAAAGTGGTTAATACATGGAAACTAAAATAGATACGTTCTTTTCTTTGAATAAAGCAATCAGTTTAGCCATCCCTACTTTTCATCTTGCTGTGATAAATAACATGTAATTCTGTTCACACTTATTAATCTTTATAGACCATCATCATTTATATTAAAAAGGAAAAAAAACTTTTTTTACATCCATTTTAAAACTCTAAACTTTTCTTTAAAAATATTTAGCAAGAGGGAAAGGCAGAAGGAAAATGCCCCCTTTTTCCCGTGCCTTTCCTCAGTTGCTATGGGGAAGGAAAGGACCAGCCCCCCCCCTCCCCGCTGAAAAGAACCCCCTGAACAACTTTTTGCAGTGCACAGCTCCATTTCGGTGCCTTTTACTGCTCAGTTTGGTGCCATTTCCATCAAAGATTTGGAAAAGTTTCTTCTTCTTTCCTTATGCTATAATTTTGACTGTGAGAAGGGTTAGCTGTTCTTTCTGACCTTTAAAATGATACATTTCAGAGACTCTTTCTCTCTGCTTGCCTTTAAGAAGCACTCCAAGTCAATCCAGAATGATGTAGATGTTATTACAAAGAACTGAGCAAATTAAAATGGTGAAATTAGTCCCATGGAAATATTTTTCAAAGAAACCTTGATAGTGATGAGCTGAATTGTCTTCTTTGGACCATTATATATTCTAGCCATTTCTATAATAAACCTATCTACTCAGCAAAACCCAAAATCAAAGTTTTACTCCCCCTCCCCCGAAGCACAAAAAGGGTTTCCAATTAGAAACAAAATTAATTGTGTTCTTTAATCAAAGCAGTCAATTTTGCCATCTCTCCTAATTCCATCAACTTTTCCAGCCAATATTTTTATATTACTTTGCAAGCATTATTTCAAAAAGCCTTGTTTGCCATCATTCCCTTAAATCAGAATATATTATTATCTTCATTCAGCAAATGGGGTAGGTACCTTAACTGACAGCTATACTATCCCTAAGGTCACCTAGCTAAGATGACATTTAAACTGGAGACTTTGACATATCAACTCCAGCTTCATAGCCTTACAGTGGAAGGGGCATTTGCACTCATTCCCCTTCTTACGGAATTCAGCTGTTGGACTACAGTTCTTATTTGAATCCCAATTGAAACCAAGGGCAAAAAAGAAAAGAGAATTTACTCTGAGAATGAATTAAGCAGCCTGCAACTTTTTACTGTCAGAGAGCTAACTCACTATCTGGTTGCCTAAAATTTACTCTTAGCGTCACATTCAAGGGTTCCTTTCTTTCAACAACATCCCAGTTTAGAAGCTGGCAAGGAAGACGTTTGCTGTCGTTGCTGCTACTGGGAGCCACAATCCTTTCATGCTCTGCTAAAATCTCTAGAAGGTGAGCCGTGCATCACAGCCCACATTCATCCTCCTTCTGCTCCATAATCTTTCAGATGACACAAATTTCCTCATCTAAGGAAATCCCTCTGCCTACATGCACACACATACACAAAGTCATGAGTTATATGAAAGCACGTCTTCGGACAAATCCCTAATACAGCAGCCTCCATTCCCCATGGGAGGAAAAAAAGTGAAAACCATCTTTAACAAAAGACGGTTGTCTGAGATGACCAACCAATGTGCTCGTGGCACTTACTGTCTGCAAACAAAAGAGGCTTTCCCAACCTCCACCCATCCTCTGGACGGGTCAGGCTTGCATGGTCTTTAACAGGATACTAAAAATCATCAACCCTTTTTGAAGGGAGCCCAATTATTAGGAGGGGCATGTAGGAATCCTAAAACTTGCAGGGGACACTCTGAGTGCACAACATCTTCAGGTTCCCATCCTGTGGAGAGCCTACCCTCATCCCGAACCATTTGTTATCATCTCTTTATCAACCGTGTTGTCTTAATCTCTCCCCACCCACCACCCATCCCCACTCCTCCAAGGAAAATAGTTGCTCAATCACCCCTTATCTTTCCTTTCCCATCAATTTATTAAAACTAAATGAAGGTGGGTCTCTCCTTTGTCTTCAAGTTTGGAGTCAGAATTGGCTTAAGACTCCATAGGCTTCAAAAGACAAAGTAGATTTGTTTGGAAAAAATTAATGCTAATAAAATTAACTTTTTTTAACCGTAGAAAGTCTTCTGATCAGTCTAGAATCCTACGCTTTATTTTGGTTATTCAAGTGGTCAGTAAGAATTTCCAGCTCCTACAGAATCTCACACTTGGTTACAACATCCATGACAACTATATGAACACACTTGGCACTTCAGATGCCTTGCTGGACATGCTCTCTACTGGCAAAGCCAATGTTCCCAACTACAGCTGTGGAAGGAAAGACAACCTTTTGGCTGTTATTGATGGGGCTGACAGGGACAAATCCATCCAGATGTCAAGATTAGTAGGACCTTACAAAGTCCCACAGGTTTGTATGTGTGCCTCTTTATCTGGAAAACTGAATGGATTGGTAGGATAGATAAGTGATAAATCCAACTATATCTTCTCTATGAAATTGAAAAGCTCAGTATTGGTATAAAATTAAAGCTACAGAAACTGACTGACTCTCAAATTCTGCCTGTTAGAACAGACAACATTTCAATTAAAGACTGCTTGGACTATATAAGTTAAAAATCATATTGAGAGATGTGATATATATATACACCTTTCTCTCCCCCCCTCTCATATCACTGGAGTACAATCTAAAAAAAATTGGGACATCAAAACAGGGAAAGATAAATTCTCAGTAAGTGTGGCACATTGAAGTGGATGAGTGTCTAATAATTCTATTTCCAAATTGTGAAGTATTTAAATATCAAAATGGCTGAACATCTTAGGGTGATTTTTACATGAAAATACCCCTTAAGCAAGATATGTTCTTATAAAATTTAAACAATTCCCTTATAATGTGTATATTTGTGATGTGTATATTTAGAAATCCAGAGGCAAAAGATTTAAAACATCTACCCTCTTTCTCCAAAAATAAGACCTCCCCAGACAATATGCCCAATCAGGCTTTTGAGCACATCTGCTAAAATAAGCCCTCCCCCAAAATAAGCCCTCTCTGAAAATATTGCAACATTGCAGCAAACATGAAGTGACTACACTCACTGCCTCCTGCACCTCAAAAGTAAGGCTTTTCCAAAAATAATGCCATGTGCTTATTTCAGGGGGCGTGTCAAAAGAAAATAAGACCCTGTCTTATTTTTGGCAAACATGGTATTATTATATCAATTGTATAAGAAACAGAGAGGTCAGTATCGTGGACTGCACATTAAATGTATGACCTATTGCCATCCTTATGTCTAACCAACAACATATTTTCTTTGTAAACAGGTTTTAAAACTTACATATAATATGGCTCTTTATTTGAACAAAAAAGTTCAGTTGAAATCTGCAAATGGGGTTCTGATTGCGGAAAACAATAGGGGTGATACAGAAATATGGTTTACACTCTTTATTCTGATTCTTATTTAATTTGTTTCTTTTATTTTTTCTGCTATTGCTAATGATTTGTTTTTAATATTCTTCAGCTTGATATGGTCTATTGGTAATCAACAATACAATAGTATATAATATGTTCATGACAAAAAATTTGGATTTATTGGAAGTTAATAACTGACCCTAAATATGGCATTCTTCACTGCTTTTTCAGATCCGTTTCACTGCTTCAGAAGCTCTGAGTGATAAAAATCAATTCCCTTTTTTCTACCAGATGCTCCCCAAATTAGAGATTCTCTACCCAGGAATTGTCCAACTGCTCCTTCATTTCAGATGGACCTTGATTGGTCTCTTTGCTTCAGACACAGAGAAGGGAGAGAATTTCATGAGGACCTTTACTCCTATGCTTGTCAGGAATGGAATTTGTGTTGTTATATCACAACTATTCTCAACTACTGGGCGAACAGTACTCTTTGAGGATGTAATTTCTAAATGGAGACAAGTCAACGTCTTTGTTCACCTCATAGAATATTTTTCCCTTTGGGACAGACTTCTTCTTTTCCATTCAACACTTAACAGTTTGCCAGAACCCATTGAAGGGAAACTTTGGATAATGGCAAGCTTTGGGGAACTGCAAATAAGAAGACACACATTTTTGAAACATGTCCATAGTTTTTGGACCTACAGTTTTCAGTGGAAAGAAAGGCCAAATGACAGTTCCTTCGAAACAGATCTCTTTGTGCAACCACAGTTTGGAGATCAGTCTTTTCAATGTTCTTTTTCAAAAGACCTCATTTCTGTCAAAGGCCGGAGACGATGCACCCAGAAATCTCCACTGAAAACCAAACTGGAAAGTAACAGTATCTGGAATCGATATATCCGCGTTGCTTACACTTTGATTAATGCTCTGGCCCATGCCTTGAATGCTGCCTATTCCTCCACGTTCAAGAGAAGAAGTAAAGAGGGAGAAAAAAGGTTGGGAACTCAAAGGCTGCACCCATGGCAGGTATGGGGTGAAGACAATGACCCAAACTTACTGTCTTTGGGGAGGAAATACAAGGGGGGGGAACCATTTTGTTCTTCAAAAGGTCTACAAGTTTGACCAATCCAATCACTCGTGGATAATGTTCCAAAGAGCAGGTACCATCACACACAAACACTTACATACAGATACTGGATAAAAGGGGGAATTGCCCACAGCTGTATAATGCTGTATAATAAAGAGGAAAAAATGGTCTACATTTTCAAGCTAAATAGAAAGTTGGTAGGAAAATTGTACAAACAGAATTTCAAAATTCTGTTAATGTAGCATTAAAGTAAAGTAGAATTATCTCACCTGGTCATCTTTCTGGTCTTGTTTACCTGGGATAACATCAGCCTCACAACTTTATTCCTGACCAGTTCATGCTTTGTGATAATAACCTCATTGTTTTCTAGGACTTTATGAATAATATCTGCATTTGTTTGTTTGTTCAATTTGTGACCCAGGCTAGAATGTTCCCTGTACTTTACCAATTTTATTTAGACTGCTGTTAATATTTCTGGATATTTCTGTTCTAGTTCCATCCATTTCTAAAAAACAGTGAGTTTTACAATCTTTCCCACTTGAAACTGTACTTGGACCAAAATGGGGATATAGCAGCAGATCTGAACATCATAAGCATGATAGTTCTCTCCAAGGATGATCCCATTACAGAGCAACTCGGCAGTTTTGAAAGACAGAGAATTACTATCAATCAAGATGCTATTTCACAGCTAAATTTGTTCAACAAGGTGGGTGAAATATTGGCATCTTTTTTCTGTTTTACAAGACCTTGAGATACATTTCAAGTGACTAAGCCCATTCATCAAATGCAATGACCTTCAATGAGAATTGAACATTGGGAGTGGAACCCTTATAGTTTTCTTAAATGACTAGGGAGGCTTCAGTACAATTGACAAGGTATCCTTCACATGCTGTTACATGGAACACCATTTCAAATTGATTCATCTATGTCCAATGTGGGATGCCAAATGATAATTCTTTAAGACACAAATTATGTCTATTTTATAAAACTGGTGAAAGGGGACAGGCTTTCCAAGAGCTTTAGTGGTGCATTGGTTAGAATGTAGTCTTGTCAATTAATTCTGCCCACAGCCAAGTGTTCGATCCTGTCTGGCTCAAGGTTGACTCAGTCTTCCATCCTTCCGAACTCAGTGAAATGGGGAGCCAGATTGTTTTGGGGAATATGCTGACTCTGTAATCCAATTAGAGAATTCTGTAAGGCACTGTCAAGTGGTAAATAGAACTAAGTGCTATTTTTTTGCAATTTCTTTTATTTTTAAACATTAAAAAACCTCATAAAAATTCTCATCCATTACGTACAGCATGTCATTAGTTACAAGTATTTTTGCATCCATATTCTCAATTACATTTACAATCACAAATTTTCCATCTAATATAACTAAATACCTTACTTTCATTGTACAACGCATATTCAATTATGATTAATATTTTTTTCTTTTCAATAAACCTAATTCCCTTACATTCTTGATTTTCTGTTTAATAACAATATACCTTTATATAATCACTTATCCCATTCTGAATATTTTTACAATATAAAAAGGATTTACCAACTATTTATATTTGTATATCACTGTTTTCAATTATGTATAATCCCACCAATAATCTATCGAGTATGCTTATGTTCATTATTGTCCTTGTACATCACACATTCAAACAAAGATGTTATTCCTTCATTTTTCAACAAGGTGCTATTGCTTTTGCAATCAAATGCTGGGAGTTTTCATGTTGATAGCATCAACCTGTTTTCTTTTCTTGCCTTAGATTAGCAAAATAGAATGAAACTCTTTTCTCCAATGCCAGGTTCCCAAGGCAAGGATAATTCTAATCAAGACTGGATACAGTTTCTGTTGATACCATTGAAAAATCTGCTTTGGAATTCAGGTTATCTTGTCATGGTTGGGCAGGTTTATAATCTGTGATGTTCTTAAATAGAACATACCTAGTCAGAGTTATCCATTGTTGTCTTTCATGCCAAGGGGATAGAAAAATATTCTGCTCCTGCAGAAGTTCACATGAAGTCATAATGACTGTTTTGATGTGCCCTCATTAAAAAAAATAATGAAACACTGAAATTTGACAATTTGAGAAAGAAAGTTACTTAGATTTGGTTTTTAGCATATCCCTTCATATGGAACATCCCTGAATACAATTATATTCAATTGTATTCAATGAGCAATTGAGGCTCCAAAATTATCTAATAATAATAATCTTTTCATGACAATAGGTATCACCTCATTGTGGGTTTTCAACAGAAAGGACAATTTTTGGATACCTAGATTGACATTAGAAAAATCTCTTGCTGTTCCAAGGTTCAAACTCTTGTCCCATGTGATGTAGCAAAAAAGATGCTTAACTTTCCCTTTTTGAGGGAGACATTTTCATGACCTTACTTGCCTCTCATTTCTGTAAACTTCTAGAAACTATGCAGTCATTTTTAGTCTTAATTCACCAGCATGGCAGCTATATAAAATAGCAAATAAATATATAGATAAACAAAGAACAGATCAATTAAGGTTGACCATCTTAATCTGTAATGAAGTTTTCCTTCATATCTTAACTGGGAGGTCTTACAAATTGGTGGCTGTGCAATGCTACATGGAATCCAGAAGAAAACTTTCCAGATCCAACTGAAAAGAAGTTTCTTTCATCAACATGGTTTTATTCTGTTTAATAAATCTAGATAAATAAAAAAAATCATAAAACTTTCAGAATAAATTTCCTTCTAAACTTAAACATGAATAAAACATCACATTTACATTCTTGGGCATATGAAAATAGGAGTGCAGGTTAATAAAACCATGTGGAGAAACCACAATTATCACTTAATGCTTAAATCTTTTCTCAATTGCTTCTCTCCAGAATTTATTCAGTAGAAATGTCCTTTCTTGCAAATTTGATAGCACAAAACCAAAAGAGAAAAATTAAATGGAGAATCCGCCAGTAGTTGTATCCCCTGCAACATTGGGAGTTAGAAATTCCTTATTCCCCAGGGAAAAGGGCAGCCTATAAATAAATTTTCAAATACTCAAATACTCAAATATTTATCTAAGTGAAGTCCAGCTTGACTTGGCTAATATTTATGTCTACCTCCACTATTCATTGATGGTTAGTTCTACCATAGTAGATTTGCCATTCTTTATTTTTCTAATTAGCCTTTGCCTCAGTCCAAATGTGTGGAAAGTTGTCACCCTGGATTTGTCAAGCGAAAACGAGAAGGAGAGCCAGTTTGCTGCTATGACTGTGTTCCTTGTCCAGAGGGGACCATCTCCACTCAGGAAGGTGGGTGATCACAGAAAAGGGTACTGGATTCATCCATAGCACTTTGATCCATGTATTTTTTTTAAAATGAGACACATCTCAGGTTGACAATTTTGTGGATCTTAATTTTCAAGCTTCCCAATTTCTTCCATAGTGGGAGGAATAACAAAAATAACAGAATACAGTATTAATGCATAACATTCACAAAAGCACACAAATCACAAAAAGTGACCTTGAGATGATGCAGTTCTCGCAGGGACCTTTCAGGTGGAAGGGGGGGGAAATATTCCATCACAATATGAGGTAAAGTTTGTGGGATATTCCCACAGTCACAGTAAGTATTATCAACCTGTCTAAATTGGGAGTTGTTTTCATTATTTGGACCTGCTGTGGCTGATCAGTGTCATCTGACAGCTGATGAAGATCTTTCTTGAAAGGTGAAGAGATATAAATGAAATATTACTTTCTGTTTTTTCAGATGCTGAAAAATGCACCGAGTGCCCAATTGATCATTATCCAACTGAGAGCAAAGTCCAATGTATCCCAAAAAGAATAATCTTTCTGTCCTACGAAGAACATCTGGGCATCATTCTGGTCTCAATTGTCCTACTCTTGTTCCTAGCCACAGGATTAATTTTAATCATATTCCTTAAATACCGAGAAACTCCCATTGTTAAAGCCAACAACCGGGATCTCTCCTACATCCTCCTGTTCTCTCTATTGCTTTGTTTTTTGTCCTCATTTTTCTTCATTGGACAGCCAAGGAAAGTCACCTGTCTTCTCCGACAAACTGTGTTCAGCATTGTCTTCTCAATAGCTGTGTCATCTGTGTTGGCCAAAACAATCACAGTGGTGCTGGCATTCTTAGCCTCAAAACCAGGGAACAAAGTGAGAAGATGGTTGGGGAAGAGCTTGGCAAACTCTATAATCCTTTCTGGTTCTGCTGGCCAGATTTTCATCTGTGCCTCATGGCTTGGAATTTCTCCCCCATTTCCTGACTCTGACTTAAACTCCCAGCCTGGAGAAATCATTCTTCAATGCAATGAAGGTTCTGTCCCCATGTTTTATGTTGTCCTTGGCTATATGTGTTTCCTAGCTGCCATTTGCTTCACGGTGGCTTTCCTGGCCAGGAATCTGCCTGGGGCCTTCAATGAAGCCAAGCTAATCACATTCAGCATGCTGGTCTTCTGCAGTGTCTGGATTTCCTTCCTGCCCACCTACCTGAGCAGCAAAGGAAAGTCCATGGTGATTGTCCAAGTCTTCTCCATCTTGGCCTCCAGTGCTGGACTGTTGGGTTGCATTTTCTTCCCCAAATGCTACATTATAATCCTGAGGCCAGATCTAAACACTAAGCAACATATCATGATAAAAGTAGAGAAATGACTGTGAAATTATTTCTTAGGCATATAACATTTAATTTTTTCATTGCAATTATTTAGCTTTTGAATTCTTCCTTTGCTTTAAAGTAACAATTTTATTTTAAAAAGAAGGAAATAAACATATAAATATGTAAGGCTAATGAAATTAAATTCCAAAATTATCATCAGACAGTAAAATATAACAATTAATAATTAAAATTGTCATGCCGCCAGGGATGAACAAGCTAAGAAATAAGATATTTATATTAAATAAAGACAGCTTAATAGAAGAGACAAGTCTCCCCAAAAGAGAGAGTGAAGGAGTCTTTTGCTTGAGGTGTCTCAAATATGAAATTCTACATCTTTGTGAACCTGGTGACTTTTTTCTTGAAAGTAGGTGTGAACAGAGGAGTTGCATATCAAGATCATGCAAATGACCCCACTTCCAACACTCTGGATGTCTACACCATTTATTTCTGGAGGTGTTAGGTGACTTCATAGATCTTAATGGACCTCAGAATTCCATGACCTTGTGTTCAGTCATAACTATCCTCACAATCCTTTTGGACATGTCCAAAAACTAGTGATCCTGCTGCAAAACAGCACTGAAAGGCTCAACATAATCTGTGAAGACATGATTCAGATAAGGAAATGGAAAGCAGCCATGAATCATATTGGTCTCCTATCCAAACAAGCCATGTGATCCCAAAGTATCCCAAATGGGAAGCTTTCAGCATTCAGCTATGTGAATGGGAAATTCATCTAAGGTAGAAAATTGGTGGAACAGCATCCTTGAGGCTTCACTGTCTAACTCTTATATCTCTATCTATCTATCTATCTATCTATCTATCTATCTATCTATCTATCTATCTATCTATCTATCTATCTATCTATCTATCTATCTATCTATCTATCTATCTTCCAATGGCCTAAGGGTAAAAAATGAAATTCATACATAGGGATCACATTTGAGTATTAAATGTCATTCCCAGCAAAGAGAAGAAACCCACAGTTTCTTCTATAGGCTGTCACTCCCCAGAATGTTGCTGAAGCCAACTGTCACTGATCAGAATCTTGACTCTGTTGCTAGGCAACTAACCTAATGGAACCTTCCTTCTGCTCTATGTAGGCTGGAGTTTATGCCTTAGTACATAGTTCTCTATATATGTTTCTTGAAAGATGGTGATAGATAGATAGATAGATAGATAGATAGATAGATGGATGGATGGATGGATGGATGGATGGATGGATGGATGGATGGATGGATGGATAGATAGATAGATAGATAGATAGATAGATAGATAGATAGATAGATAGATAGATAGATAGATAGATAGATAGATAGATGATAGATAGATAGATAGATATAGATATCAGTGACGTGCGGTGAGGTTTATGGCTGGTGATGCACTGACACAGGGGTTTCAAATTTTTTTAGACTTGTGGACTTCAACTCCCAGAATTCCACAGCCAGGCATGCTGTTCCAATTTATAATGACAGCATTTATTTTTCTCCTTTGCGAAAAAGTTTTCCTGCATTCTTTTTCTTCTCCCTCCCCCTCCTTCCTCCCTCTCTCCCTCCCTCCCCCCTTTCTCAAACAGACACATGCACACAGATAAGTTGGAGCCCTCTCTCACTCACTCACTCTCAAACAAACACAAACACAGAAGTTGGATTGGATATATTTTCCAATGGCTTGAAAGCAGCTCCTCTGCCACAAACACAACATTCGCCTGCTGCCTTCTGATCCAAGCCTTTGATTGCAGGTAGAGCCATGTTGCCTTTTCAAACTTATAATCAGTAAAAC
This sequence comes from Thamnophis sirtalis, assembly GCF_051295495.1. Lineage (NCBI taxonomy): Eukaryota > Metazoa > Chordata > Lepidosauria > Squamata > Natricidae > Thamnophis > Thamnophis sirtalis. Next base: position 6,022,688 of record NW_028261383.1, read on the forward strand.
TGGGCTTATACTTTTATCCAGCTGTGTGTGTGTGTGTGTGTGTGTGTGTGTGTGTAAAGGCAATCAAACTACACTTGGGGAGGGATCTACACTTGAGGATGAAGTTTGAATTCTCCCCCTCCCTCCGACCCACACACATACCTTTTCCAGCTGTTTCAGAGAGGATTTCAACTCTGCTCTTGCCTGCCATCATGAAAAGAAAAAAATGTAGAAGGAAAAAGGCAAAAGCTGAGGTCAGGCTGAGCTAGTTGCTGCCAGATGACTCTGCTTAATGCTTAACTGTTTAAAAAGGCCTCTAAAAAGTGCCCTCTACAGGAGGAGGTGGGAGAACGATGTGCCTCATCTATGTCAGAAATTTTTCGGTTTTTAACTCTTGCTTAACTCTGCTCGAGTGATCATAAAACACCAGACTAGATGAGGCACGTCATTCTCCCGCCTCCTGTAGAGGGCACTTTTTAGAGGCTTTTTTAAACAGTTAAGCACTAAGCAGAGTCATCCACTGTGACTCTGGCAGCAACTAGCTCAGCCTTTTTCCTTTTACATTTTTTTTCTTTTCATGATGACAGTGGTGAGGCTCTGCTTGGAAGTTTGGAAATGTATTGGATCTTAGATTTGCTGAGCTCTTTGACATTAATTTGGCATATTTTAACAAGGTCTCCAACCCATGTTCCTTCAAACCAGTTTTTAGGTGAATTTTTAGGTGGAACCAAAATGGTGTCAAGGAAAAATATCTATTGACCCTTTATCCTTCTTCATATTTACACAATGATATAATCCAAAAATATTTAGTGTCCTCAAAGTAGAGTGGCACCAAACTTCATAGTTCTGGGTGACCTTACTCAGCAGTCTCTGGAGAAAAGATTCCATGTTGAAGGATAGCAGAAGTTAACAACATAGGTTTTGAAATGCTGCATTTTCCTCTAACATCATTTTCTGGACAGGTCCTGATAGGAAAGACCACAACCACTACAGAACACTGCCCTGCGGAGTATATCTGTCATTTTTCATTAAATATGCTCTATTCCAGCTTCCTTTCTGCAAATGGAGCCAAGGAAGAAGTTCAGGATCCCCAGAGGAAAGGTTGCTTCTCACTGTAATTATCACCATAATTATCACCTGCTCTTTGAGATGTCTCCTTCTACTTCTCCAGTGACTGCTTTTGATGTAAACATCACTGAAGTACTATGGGGGGTATCTTGCATTAGAGAACGATAAATGCTTTATACTACTCTGTAGTATGTGAATTTTAGGACAGACAGAGGCTATGCTGTTAAATGTACTTTTCTCTCCTTTCTAGGTGAAGCTTAGTTTTTCTCTGTTTCAATCCAATCACCTCTTGTGAGAGGGCTTTTAATTTCTCAACTCTTCTTCTTGTTTAGAAACAGGAAGAGGAGTGATTGAGCTCCATGAATTATGAAACTCCTACTTCTGCTTCTAATTCTACTGTTGTCCCAGCCAATATCTGGGAAGCTTAGAATGAAATGTCCACTGACTTTGGAACACCAGGATAGAGAAAAACCATGGAGCTATTACAGACCAGGAGACCATCTCATTAGTGTAGTCAACACTGCAACAAGAATATCTCATATAATGTTCCATTTCAATGCAGCTCCTTCTAGTCAGTCTCACTCGTAAGTCATTAAGGATAATGGAGTTGCATTCCATCTATTTATATTTCTAACAACTCATTTTGTTCTCCTTATTCTGCTAATTCCAGATGGATATGGCAGCACCTCTTTTGTCTAATTTCCTGAATCTTTTTATTACCATGCTTTCTTTGTCTTATTTTAATCCAAAGATGAGACAGAAAAAAAAACAACCCTGAAACCAGTCCATATTATTTTCCTCTCTCTGTTCAATCTTGAATTCATGACTTGAATACTGGTTTTTGTTTAGTGATTATTGTAGTTTTTCGCTGCCCAGCTAATTTCAAATACAACTCCTCATTGATATTTGCTTCCAGATACAAATAAAAGATAGCTTATTTTTAGGATTTGTTTCTGGGTCACTTTTGAAACATCCTCTTCCCTTTATGGTGGTTGTACTGTAATTATTCAATTATCTTGAACCCTGATTACTGGGCAAATGAAAATTAGTAGTGTCACAATGAATAGTGTATTTGCACTTCTTAACCCATGTAGACGATTGTATCAATTCCATCTTCCCAACATTCATTAAAAGTGAATGGAGATAGGTGAGTATCATTTGTCTCTAGGTTTGGAGTCAGTATTGGATTAAGACTCTGTAGGCTTCAAAAGACAAGGCAGATTAAATTGAAAAAAAATGTTGTTGGTTCTGTTGTTGATGATAGTAACATGATCATATTTACAACTGTTTTGTTTTTTTCATTTTTACAGGAGCTTATCTACTGCTCATTGAAAAGTGCTATGATTTATTTTGATTAATCAAGCAAAATGCATTAAAATATAAATATATTTTGCTATTCATGATGATAGTAATGGTGATGATAAAAATGAACATTTTTTTACAGTATAATATCTACTGATCAGTCTAAACTCCTACGCTTTATTTTCACTATTCAAGTGGTCAATAAGAATTCCCAACTCCTGCAAAATTTCACACTTGGCTACAACATGCATGACAACTCTTTGAACACTATTGGCACTTCAGATTCCTTGCTGGACATGCTCTCTACTGGAGAAGCCAATGTTCCCAACTACAGCTGTGGAAGGAAGGACAACCTTTTGACTTTTATTGATGGAGCTGACAAGGACATCTCCATCCAGATGTCAACATTAGCAGATCCCTACAAAATCCCACAGGTTTGTGGTGTGCTACTTTATCTAGCAAAAAGAGTGAATCAGTACGATAAGTAAACAATAAATTCAACCATATCCACTCTATGGCATTCAAGAATTGTTTTCCTCCATGGCCAGCGTAGGTATATTGTCTAGTGATGGGATTGACATTGGGGAAGGGGAAAGCAGCAAAGCAGGGCTATCATCTCATAACACAATTGAAACAGCATGGGGTCCACCATTGAACCCCTCAATACTTAATACTCAATACTCAATACTTAATCAGGCTACTTGTCTTTATTCTAAAACTTAAAAATTAAAACTCTGCTTATGCTCTTTCACCTAAAGAAAAGAAATAAGGAACATATTTCTTTTTGCTTGAAAAACAGGAAAATAGTTTTTTTCGCAAGTAGGAAAGACTGGGTGGGCAGCTAACCACATTACCTTAGTCATAGAGCACAGTTTATGATAATCAAAGTTCAACTTGTAAACAAGCTATAGGTTAGCCATATTTTTAGCAATATATCTGAGTGGCGTTCTGACCTTTCCTCTTTCTGCATGAGTAACCAAGATTCACTTCTCTTTTAGTTTCACTTTACTTCCCTATTGTGGTTTGGGAATCATGTATTGTAATTTTCCTTAAATATTTGTAATTTACCCGAAATAACCTTGTGCTGACTTAGGTGAGAAGTTATGACCTGGACCAGTGCACGCCTATATGACGTCTATATGATTTGTAATAACCATTTCAAAGGTATAAAACCTCTGTCAAAATGTACCTAAGTCAGATCAGTTAGGTGGAAATCTACTGGTCTCTTGAATGCATTCAATAATAATAAAAACCCTCTCCTCTGGAAAAGGTGTCGTCTCCTATTCTTACGTAAGTAGAAAGGCAGACCCTGATTTTGCCATTACACCATCACCATTGCTTTGGGGGGGTTCTACTGCCCACAAGTAAGGAGAAGGTCTGTGTCAAAATCAAAATCCTTATATTAAAACAAAAACATATAACCTCTGTTGACAGATTCTTAAAAACTTAAATAAAATACAGCTCTTTATTTGAACAAAACAATTCAGTTGAATCTGCAAATGTGGGTCTGATTTCAGAAAAAAAGAGAGTCATTTGCATTCCTTAATCTGGTTTTTTATTACTTCATTTCTTTCATTGTGTTTTTTATCTGGTCTTGCTAATATTCTGTCTGTAATATCAGCTGATCAACAATACACTATTCTAATATGTTCAGGACAAAAAAAGCTGGATTTATTGAAAGTTAATATCAAATCTTAAATACAGCATTCTTCATTGCTTTTTCAGATCAGTTATAAAATTGTTTCAGAGGCTCTGAGTGATAAAAGTCAATTCCCATTTTTTTACCGGATGCTTCCCAAAGAAGGGTTCCACTACCCAGCAATTGTCCAACTGCTTCTCCATTTCAGATGGACCTTGATTGGTCTCTTTGCTTCAGACACAGAGAATGGAGAGAACTCCATGAGGACATTGACTCCTATGCTTGTCAGGAATGGAATTTGTGTTGTTATATCACAACAATTTTCATCAGCTGGACATACAGCACCTCTCAGGGATGCCATTTCCAAGTGGAGACAAGTCAATGTCTTTATTCACATCATAAAATATTTTTCCGTTTGGGACAGACTTCTTCCTTTCCATTCAACATTTGAAAGTTTGCCAGAACCCATTGAAGGGAAAGTCTGGATATTTGCATGCCTTGGGGAATTGTATATAAAAAGACATGCATTTCTGAAATATATCCATAGTGTTTGGACCTATGATTTTCAATTTAGAAAAAGGCAAAGTGGCAGTTCCTTTGAACCAGATCTCTGTGTGCAACCACAGTTCGGAGATCAATCTTTTCTCTGTTCTTTTTCAGAAGACCTCATTTCTGTGAAAGGCCGGAAAAGATGCACTCAGAAATCTCTACTGAACACCAGAGTGGAAAGAAATGGGAGGAACCGATATAACCACCATATTTATACTTTGATTAATACTATGGCCCATGCCTTGAATGCTGCGTATTCTCCCATATCCAGGAAGAGAAGGAAAGAGAGAGAAGAGAGGCTGGGGACTCAAAGTCTGCAGCCATGGCAGGTATGGGATCCTGACAATGACCTATCAAACTTACTTTATTTGGTTAAGGTTCCTTTAGTTAAGGAACAAAAAGGAGAAAATGAAACTATCTCAACCTTTTTGTGCTTCAAAAGGCCAACACATTTGGTCCATCTTATCACTTATGAATAATTTTCCAAAGAGTAGGTACCATGACATGTATATTTTGATATTAAACAGTGTTAATTTTATAAAATACACATGCATTTTAAATAAAGTCCTATCTTTATAAATTTGTGATTAGAAATTTAAAAATGTATGTTCATAAATTTGAAGGAGACACTGAGATTATCTACCTTAGCCCCTCCTATCTGCATGAATCTCAGTTAAAGTTTCTCTAAGTGATGGCTGCTGGGTCTTTGCATCAAAACAATCAGTGAAGAGGAAACTGAACTTCTCTGGTTTACTGGATCAACTCTAAAATTGTTCCTCCTTTTTGAATGTTTTTTATCTCATTCAGTCAGAATCTCCTCTCTTGTAACTGAGCTCAGTTTCCATGTCCAACACTCTGGAATAACAGCAAACCTCTGTGTAACAAATTTCAGTTATTGGAAGTGCTATAACCTCCCTTCTCCAACCAGATTCCATCTCCTCAAGATTTTCAGTCCCATAGACCAACATGCCTCTTCTTCTCCTTCTCCTTCCCTAATTCTAAGACCAGCTCTTTTCATCCTTTCCTTGGTTCCTTGGTACATCTCTAAAGTGATTCAGTATTTGTGCAATGTCTTTTCAAAGTGTGGTGCCTTCAAAATGAATTTATATTTGAGTTAGTTTCTCTCCAAACCAAGACATTAACACCTAACATTTTTATGTATTCATTTGCCTTTATTTCACAGATATCATATTGCCAACTCTCATTTGGCCTGCAAACTACTATTTTAACATCATTTTCAGAAATATTTTAATCATATAGTGTCCACCTGCAAAACGACTGCAACTGAAGTGTTGTTTACTTCTGCTTCATTTCTTGGTAGCCATTCAAGGGGGAGAGAGGGGAACTTAGGAATGTGGTGTCTCATCTGACTAATCATAACATCTACTACCCAGCGTGTGAACTAAGGTCGTATCTATGGACATATGTCAAAGCTGGGCGGGAACCTACAATTACACTGATTGATCCATGTGACCTGAGAGACCTGGGGGGGATTCTATTCTTTTAACTATCTCTATTTACAGGAATAATTTAGAGCTAGCTTCAGCTTTCTAAGTGCCAAATGATGTACTCATTAAAGGGTTTCTTGAATCTGAACAACGTGTCAGATTCCTGACTTCCCAGAGTTAATTACTCGGAACTATGACACACAGAATAATAGAGTTGGAAGAGACTTGGAGGTCTTCTAGTTCATATCCCTGTACAAGCAGAAGACCCTATATCATTTCAGACATATGCTTGCCCAGTCTCTTTTTGAAAGCCTCCAGTGATGGAGCATCCACAAACTCTGAAGACAATCTATTTCACTGGTTGATTGCTCTCACCCTTAGGACATTTCTCCTTAGTTCTAGGTTACTTCTCTCTTTGATCAGTGTCCATCCATTGTTACTTGCCTTCCCTTTTGGTGCTTCGAGAAATTAGTTTGACTCCCTTCATCTGTGCTGGAGATCCTCAAAAATTGGAATACTGATATCAGGTTCATTACATTAGACTGGACATACCAATTCTTGTAACCATTGTTGGTATATTTTAGCCACCAGCCTCCTAATCATTCTTGTTGTTCTACTCTGCATTCTTTTCAGGGTCTTGTCTTTTTTATATTGTGGTGACCAGAACTGGATGCAGTATTCCAAAACCTTTACTAAGAACTTTACTAGAAATTCATGTGATCTTGATTCTATCCCTCTATTAATGCAACCTAGGATCTCATTTTTTTTTATTTTGGCTGCTGACACACATTTTTGGCTCATATTTTATCAGATTAACACAGTTGGAAGGAACCTTGTAGGTAGGAATCCTTAGGCCCAAGCAGGGGAACCTGCATCATTTCTGACAAATGGCAGTCCAATCTCTTCTTGAAAGCTTCCAGTAATGAAGCTCCAACAACTTCTGGAGGCAAACTCTTCCATTGGTTGATTGTTCTCACTGTCAAAAAAATTCTCCTAATTTCCAGGTTGAATCTCTCTTTGATCAATTTCCATTCATTATTCCTTGTCTGAACTTTGAACGCCTTGGAAAATATCTTGGCCCCTTCATCTCTGTGACAGCCCCTCAAATATTGGAAGACTGATATCATGTCTCCCCTGGTCCTTCTCTTCACTAGACTAGTCATGCCAAAATTTTGCAACTCCAGTCCCCTATTCACCTTACTTGCTCTTGTCTTAATTTTTTCTAGAGTTTCAACATATTTTTTATAGACCAAAAGTGGATGCACTATTCTAGATGTGGTCTTACTAAAGCTTTATAAGTGGTATTAATACCTCACTTGATCATGATTGTATCCCTCCGTTAATGCAATTTAGGATTGCATTGGCTTTTTGGCTGCTGCCACACACTCCCGGTTCATATTTAACTGTCCACTAAGACTCCAAGATCTCTATCACAGTTACTGATATTAAGCCTGGTTTCACCCTGTCTATATGTGTTCTTTTGTTTTTTTTCTTGCCTAAGTGTAAGATGTTACTTTTCTCTACATTGAATTTCATTTTGTTAAATAGGACCCAGTGTTCAAGTCTGTCAGGATCCATCTGGATCTTGACCCTATCTTTTAAAGTGTTAACTATTCCTGCCACTTAATACCATCCACAAATTTGGTAAATTCCCCTTCTATCCCCTCAGATCTTTTTTTTTAAGTATTCTTTCCAGTATCTTCCCAGGTATTGATGTTAGGCTGACTGGTCTGTAGTTTCCTGGGTCTGTTTTTTTCCCTTCCTTTTTTCAAGATGGGAACTACATCTACTCATTTCCAGTCCTCTGGTAGTTCCCTGGTGTTCCAGGATTTTTGAAAGATGTGGTACAGTGGTTCTGAGATGACATCTGCTAGCTCTTTTAGAACTCTGTGATATAATCCATCAAGTCCCCTAGATTTGTATTCCTCAAAATATTCTGCCTTAGTTAAGTTGCTTGTGTTTGTGTTATGTTGAATTTTAGTATGACATAGTGGCTCTCACCCAAGATTCCTGTGATTTCAATTACCTCTATCACTTTTGTAAGAATTAAGAATTCTCTGTTTGTAAGAACTAAGTTCAGTATGGCTGTCCCTCTAGTTCCCTCCTCTATCTTTTGGACAGGTAGGTTGGTCAGGAACCTATTTGATTTGTCACTTGGTGCAGAATTAGTTTTTCAATTGATGACAGGGTAATTGAAATCCCCCATTACTATTGTAGTATGTTTCCTACATATAATTAGTTAGTTGGTTAGCAAAAAGTATATCTATTTTTTTCTGCTTGGTTTGGTGGCCTGTATTATACACCTATGGCAATGTCATTCTTTTTTTGTATTATATTGACCCATATACATTCTAGGACTTTGTTTGCTTTGATTTTGTGTGTTCCTGTAGCGGTATAGTGGTCCTTTACATACAATGCAACTCCACCTCTTCTTTTATGAGATCTGGGATTTTTTAAACAGTTTGTATCATTCTATTACTATGTCCCAGTCATGTGTTTCATCCCATTAAGTTTCTGTAATTCCAACTATATCATATTGACCTTCATGCATTAATAATTCAAGTTCACCCTGTTACTTCCCCAAACTTTGTGCATTTGTATATAGACATTTGAGATCTTTATACCCGGTTCTGGGTATGCTTCCTATGTCTCCTATTTGGTGTTTGAGTTTGTCTTCTTTCCCATCCCTCTTTACCTCATTATTTGACTTGCTTTCTAGGGGGGTTTGTTTGGAATTAGGTCCTGGAGATCCCAAAGACTGGTCAGCCTCCACCCTCAATTTTAGTTTAAAGCCTTCCTGAGGAGTTGGACCAGTCATTTTCCGAAAATATTCTTCCCAGTCTTTGTGAGATGCAGCTCATCCCTTGCCAAAAGCCCATCATGGAGGTAGTGCAGACCATAGTCCAGACAAACAAATTTTTTTTGGTGACACTAACTCTTTATGAGCCAAGGTGGCGCAGTGGTTAAATGCAGCACTGCAGGCTACTGCTAGATCAGCAGGTCAGCGGTTCAAATCTCACCGGCTCAGGGTTGACTCAGCCTTCCATCCTTCCGAGGTGGGTAAAATGAGGACCCAGATTGTTGGGGGCAATATGCTGACTCTCTGTAAACCGCTTAGAGAGGCCTGAAAGGCCTATGAAGCGGTATATAAGTCTACTGCTATTGCTATTGCTATTTACCCAATTATGTGATTGTCCACTAAGACTCCAAGTTCCCTTTCACAGTTACTGACATTAAGCCAAGTTTCATCTATTCTGTACCTATACATTTGGTTTTTCTTGCCTACATGTAAAACTTTACTTTTCTCTTCATTGAATTTCATTTTGTTAGATAGGGCTCAGTGTTCAAGTCTGTCAAGATCCTTTTGGATCTTGAGCTTGTGCTCTAGGTGTTGGCTATTACTACCAGATTAGTATCATCTTCAGATTTGATGAGTCTTCCTTCTATTCCATTGTCTGGATTGTTTATGAAGATATTGAAGAGTACTGGGCCTAAAGTGGAACCTTGGGATACTCCACTGCTGACTTCCATCCATGTGGATGTGGCTCCATTGAGGATTACAAATTGAGTACAATTTCTCAACCAGTTGCAAACCCACCTTGTGGTGGGGCTATATATTCCATATTTTTATAGTTTGCCAAGAAGTAGGTTGTGATCACATGCTTTACTGAAATTTAAGTGTACTGTATTCACAACATTTTACTGATCCACAAATTTAGTCACTTTGTTGAAGAATGAAATAAGATTTGTTTGGCATGATTTGTTTTTGACAAACCCATGTTGGTTTTTGTTTTAACTTGGTTTGCTTCTAGCTGTTCACAGATTTATTGCTTGATAATCTTTTTATTATTTTTAAGCCTTTCCATCATCCATTCCATCCAAGCACATAATTAATGACATTAATATCCAATTATTTATATGATTATTATCCAACCATTAAAATATTACTTATTTATTATAATCAGTGAACAGTACACACACACAAACACGCATCTATATTAAAGTTGCCATACTTTGTTAAGTTCTAGTCACTAAAAATCAGATGTTTTTTCTTGTAGCTTTCATTTATGGATTTCTCTGTATCACAAAATCATAAATATTTTTCTTGAAGTTTGGTATTTTTAAATAAGTTCAAAATACTTTTGTCTATGGGTTGGTCTAAATATTTTACCCAAAATCATGAATTGTCAATGTACTTTTCTCTATCACAGAAAATATAGAATAGATGATCGATGACTAATTGCTATTTAAAACTAGCAGGTTTTATGAGGAAAATTGAAAAAAAATATTTAATACAAAGACAATTTTTATCCAGATATTTATCATACCATTCAGCTGACACATAACTAGATTCCTAATCACATCTGAAATCTAGTTATATCGTCAGAATTCCATAATCTATTTAGGAAGTGTAATAATATGTGAAAATGATTTTTCAGACTGTGAGAAGAGCTTCTGCCTAAGGTTCAGATGACAGAGGGAAACCCACAGCTGGGTTATGAGAGAAAGGAACTGATGAAAAATTCTCCTAAATTTTCAGGCTGAAAAAATGTTGGAAGGAGATTTGTACTTTTACAATTTTATAATTCTGTTAATGCAGCATCACAATAAAATAGAATTAGCTCATCTGGCCCTCTTTTGCATCTGGTTTGCCTGGGACAACATTAACCTGACAACTTTCTTCTTGACAAATTCATCTTTATGGTAATTGCCCTTTTGCTTTCAAGGGCTTTCTGAATAATCTTTGCATTTGTTTGTTCGTTCAATTCATTTGTGATCCAGTCTAGAATGCTCCGCATTACCAATTTCATTAATTATTTATTTTATCAATATTTATATAATTGACAAATTTTTCTGAACCTTTCTTTTGAGGACAGTGATAATACTTGTAGCAGAAAGACTCAAATCTGGAAAAAAAACAATGTGGGATAGAAAAACCAAGGTTTCTGCTTTTAACATTCCTGGATATTTCTGTTCTAGTTCCATCCATTTCTGAAAAAGAATGAGTTTTGCAATCTTTCCCACATGAAACTGTACTTGGACCAAAATAGTGATGTCGCAGCAGATCTGAACATCATAAGCTTGATAGTTCTCTCCAGGGAGGATCCCATTAAAGAGCAACTGGGGAGTTTTGAAAGACAGAGACTTAATATCGACCAAAATGCTCTTTCACAGCTTAAGTTGCTCAATAAGGTTGGTGAAACACTGGTGTCTTTTCTCTGTTTTCCAAGGCTTGAGACACTTTCCAAGTGCTAAGCCAATACAGTGAGAATTGAATGTGGGGAATAGAACCCTTATAGTTAAATGGCTTGGAACACTTCAGTACAATTGGCAAGGTATCCTTCAGATCAGGATTAGGATTGGAAAAAAATAGCAACCAGTTCTCTGTCCAGTTGCTGGGTGGGCGTGACCAGAGGTGGGTTCCTACCAGTTCGCACCTATTCGGTAGAACCGGTTCATCAAATCTACCGAACTGGTTAGAAGAGGTTCCACCAGTGGACCCGGAAAGCAAGCCACACCTACAGAAGAGGTTCCAAATTTTTTTGAAATGCACCACTGGACGTGACCATTGGGTTTATGGCCTACTTGGCCTCCTCACAGGGGAGTTCACCCTTCCCAGGCTTCACAGGCTGTTCTTGAGTCTCCAGGAGGGTGAAAATGGCATCCTCCAGTCTTCAGAGGCCCTCCAGAGGCTGGAAACAGGATCATTTCCGGACTTCTGGGAGGTCTGTTTTTCATACTCCCCAGGCTCCAGAGGCTTTCCCCAAGTCTCCTAGAGGGTGAAAACAGCCTCCCCTGGCCTCCTGAGGTCCTCCAGAAGCTGGAAACAGGCCCATTTCTGGACTTCTGGAACTTCCAGTAGGCCCATTTTTCGCCCTCCCCAAGTTCCGGAGACTTTTCCTGAGCCTTCATGCAGCCATATACGCCCTCCCCTTGGCTCCGGAGGCCCTTTGGGAGCCAGAAACAAGCCCTTGAGCCAAAGAAAAGCCCTTCCTCATACTGGAAGAAATGAGGGACAATTTGAAAAAAAAGTTACTCAGATTTGACCTTTGGTTTATCACTTCATACGGAACATCCTTGAATACAATTGTTTATCTTGACTGTCAGCTACCCTAAGTCTCTCTGGGGAAAAGGAGATTCCATATTTAACCAATAATAAGTGTAGCTCTGTCTTTTCATGATAATTGGTGTCTCCTAATGGTGGTTGTTCAACAGAAAAAAAAACCTTTTGTGGAAACAAGATCTGTTTCTAAGATCTTGCTTGATCTTAGAAACATCTCTTTCTGTCAAAGGGTTCATATTCCCATCACATGTGATACAGCAAAAAATGCCTGACGTACCATTTTTGAGGGTTATGTTCTCATGACTCACCTCAATTTCATCTCTCTCTAGTTTTGGAAACTAGGCAGTCAGTTTTACTCTTAGTTCGCCAGCATGGTGTCCATATAAAATTAGTAAATAAATATACAAATGAACAAAGAACAGTTGACAGCCTAACTTTGTAATGAAGTTTTCCTTTATTGAAGATGGTCTGGACCACTTTCAAATGGCCTTGCAACGTAACTTGTAGCCCAGAAGAAACCTTTCCAGACCCAACCGGTCACAGGATTCTTCACCACAGTTTTATTCAATTTTAATAAATCTTGTAAAATAGAAAAAATCATAAACATTTTAGAATAAATTTCATTCTAACTTTTAATATGAAAACAACATCATGGGTAAATGAAGAAAGGAGGAGTGCATGGTAATACAACCATGTGGAGGACCACTATTTGTCACTTCATGCTAATTCTTTTCTCAATTGCTCAGTCCAATCCTTTATTAAGTAGAAATGTTCTATATTGCAATCAGATATTCTGGAAGCAAAGGGAGAAACTAAATGAAGAATCTGTCAGTTGTTATATCCCTTGAAACATTGAGAGTTACTTAAAAAGTTATTATTTATTTTTCGGAGTATAAGACGCACTCTTTTCCCTCAAAAGAGAGGGTGAAATCCTGGGTCCGTCTTATACACTGAATACAGCATTTTTGCCTCCCAAAACCCCACCTACTTCATCAAAATGGCCGTGTATATCTTGTAGGAGGCTTCCAGAGAGTTCATGGGGGCTTGGGAGGGCAGAAATGAGCAAAAAACGGCCTATTTTTGTCCGTCCCCCCCAGCCGCCAGGAGCACTCTATAACCTTCCTAATGTCCTTTGTTTGACACAAAGGGCCCATTTTTGTGAAAAATGGGCCATTTTTTGCTCATTTCCCCCAACCCCTCCACAAACAATCTACAAGTCTCCTAAGGGCTATTCATGGTATTTTGGGGGGGAGGGGACTGGCCTGTTTTCATGAAAAATGGACCGTTTTTCGGAGGTTTTCAGAGTGCAAAAACTTTTTTTTAAATTTGCCTCTTCAAAATCTTGGTGCATCTTATACTCTGGTGCATCTTATACTCTGAAAAATATGGTAAGTGAAGTCCAGCAACTACTTGACTAATGTTCATGTCTACCTCAATTTTTCATTGAGGGTTAGTTCTAACATACTTCATTTGTCATTCCTTGTTTTCTTAGTCTCTGCCTCAGTCCAAATGTGTGGAAAATTGTCAGCCTGGATTTTTCAAGCAAGCTCGGCAAGGAGAGCCAGTTTGCTGCTATGACTGTGTTCCTTGTCCAGAGGGGACCATCTCCACTCAGGAAGGTGGGTGTTACCAGGAAAAAGGGTACTGGATTCAACCAGAGCATTTTGATCAATGTGCAGTTTCAAAGAGACATCTGCGGTTCACAATTTTGTGGTTCTCAATTTTCAAAATGCCAAATTTCTTCCATAATGGGAGGAATAAGGAAAAGATTTTGAGGGATGAGGTAGGAAGAGATAGAAGAACAGCATGGATTGTACAAGATTATTTGCATCCAAGGAAATTTTTCTTTTCTTGCCAATTTGGAGCTGTCCTCCCATGTTTATTGTTCTTAGGACATCTGCATTCTCTGAAATTGAGAAATGGTTTCAGATCAATGGTTTTTGCTCACCAAAACTTGCCATAAAAGATGTGGAAGTAGGGACATATATTTACCATTATTAGAGTTCTTTTTTTTTATTTTTAGTGCTTTGATTTTCCATATTATGGATTAAGGGATAAAAAAACAAATATTGTTGATAGCCCAGTTCAACATTCCCAGATTTAGCATAGACTCCATCATGGTTTCCTTGGTTGGGTTGTTATTGAATCTTCCCTCACAGTTAATATTGTCAACCTGCCCCTATTGTTTTTTTCAATATTGGCACCTGCCATGGTTGATATGTATCATCTGACATCCAAAGAAGATCTTTCTTGGAAGGTGAAAAGAGATATAAAATAAATATTACTTCCTTTTTTCTCAGATACTGAAAAATGCACCAAGTGCCCAGATGATCAATATCCAACCCAGAACAGAGTCCAATGTATACATAAAAGAATAACCTTTCTGTCTTATAAAGAACATCTGGGTATCATCCTGGTCTCCTTTGCTCTACTCTTGTTCCTAATTACAGGATTCATTTTATTCATATTCATTAAATACCTTGAAACCCCCATTGTCAAAGCCAACAACCGAGACCTCTCTTTCATCCTTCTGATATCCCTCTTGCTTTGCTTCTTGTCCTCCTTTTTCTTCATTGGACGACCAAGGAAAGTCACCTGTCTTCTCCGACAAATAGTGTTCAGCATTGTATTCTCAATAGCCGTATCTTCTGTATTGGCCAAAACAATCACAGTAGTGCTGGCATTCCTGGCCTCAAAACCTGGGAACAGTGTGAGAAGATGGTTGGGGAAGAGCTTGGCCAACTCCATCATTCTTTCTGGTTCTGCTGGCCAAATTTTCATTTGTGTCTTATGGCTGGGAATTTCTCCCCCTTTCCCTGACTCTGACCTACACTCCCAGCCTGGAGAGATCATCCTGCAATGCAATGAAGGCTCTGTCACCATGTTTTATGTTGTCCTGGGCTATATGTGTTTCCTAGCTGCCATTTGCTTCACTGTGGCTTTCCTGGCCAGGAACCTGCCTGGGGCCTTCAATGAAGCCAAACTGATCACCTTCAGCATGCTGGTCTTCTGCAGTGTTTGGGTCTCCTTCCTGCCCACTTATCTGAGCACCAAAGGAAAGTCCATGGTGATTGTCCAAGTCTTCTCCATCTTGACCTCCAGTGCTGGACTTCTGGGTTGCATCTTCTTCACAAAGTGCTACATTATCATCCTGAGGCCAGATCTAAACACTAAGGAACATCTAATGATAAAAGTGGAGAAATGACTGTAAAATTGTTTCTTAGGCTGATAGCTATTACCTTCTCTATTGCAGTTACTGGTGTTTTGTATTCTTCCTTTGAATCAATTGCTATTTAAAAGTGAAGGAAATAAACATAGGAAAAGTATAACATTAATCAAATTAAATTCAAACATTATCAGTAAAATAAACCAATTAATAATTGAAATTGTTATACATTCAGGAATAAGACTCTAAACTCTAAATTTGTGTGAATATAGTCATTTTCTCCCTCTATGACTTTTTTCTTGAAAGTAGATATGAGCAGTGGAGCTTGGTGTCAAGATCATACTGATGACCCAAACTTGCAACACTCTGGATATATATACTAGTTTTTTTCTGGAGGTATTAGGTGACTTCATAGACCTTATGGGACCTCAGAATTCCATTACTCTGTATTGAGTCATAACTATCCTATCATCCTTTCTGGACATGTCCAAAATGTAGTGACCCTGCTACAAGACAGCATCTGGAAGGCTTAACACTGTGTGCGAAGACTTGATCCACATAACGAAATGGAAAACAGCCATGAATCAGATTTGTCTCTTATCCAAAGAAGCCATATGATCCTCTTGTCCCTAGGTGGGAAGCTTTCAGCATTCTGCTGTGTGAATGGGAAAATAATCCAAGATAGAACATGGCAGGAGGGAATCCCAGAGCCTTCACTGTCTAGCAAGCTGCAGGAAGTGCACCTTTCTGGAAGTACCTGGAGAGCAACTGTCTTTGCCACACCCAAACCTAGGGAAAGGATGGGAGATAATAACCAACAGGGAAGGAAGGAAAGATGGAGGTCCATTCTCTGGTCTCCCTTCCCTTAGTCAGTCAGTCAGTCAGTCAGTCAGTCAGTCAGTCAGTCAGTCAGTCAGTCAGTCAGTCTGTCTGTCTGTCTGTCTGTCTGTCTGTCTGTCTATCTATCTATCTATCTATCTATCTATCTATCTAGGCCCTCTCTCTCTCTCTACCACCTTAATCATAGCTGGAGCTGTATTTGGAATAAAGTTTTTCTATGAATTCAGATGTTTAATGGAAGACATCTCTTTGCTTTTATTTTTCCATATATTTTTGTATTAGTTCCAAGATCAATTCAAAATGTCTTGAGATTTGAGATAAAGTGGCCAAATAAACCCAAGAAGCTTTGTTAATTCCCAGGGCCAGGGATTCAATTGATACAGGACCTTTTGCCAGAAATCTGCAATTTTAAAATTGTGGGCCTCTATTTCTGCCCAATCCAAGTGTGAGGAGAAAAAAGCTTCCAGCTTTTCCATCTCCCATAACCTAATCAAAGCTCAGGTCATTTCTGAGGCCAGTGCCTGGAGGGTTTGAGATCTTGCTGGACTAAATCCCCTCTTTCTAACAGACAATTCATTCTTCTTCTTCACTGATGGCACTTAGCGATCTTGGAGTCTGAGGCAATCCCATCTCTGCCACCAATTGCTGAAACGTAAGTAAGTAAAAAAAAAAGTAGATTGCTACAGACTCAATTTTCCAAAATCACTGTAAACATGAACAGGTGATTTGAGTTTTCCGTCTGCAGTGGCTCAGGAGAGATTTTTATTTCACAAGAGGAATGCTTACACATGACAACATTAATCTTAATATGAAAACTGTTTTCTCTTTCAGCTCTCTGTTTTTTATAAACTCATTATCCACACCACAGCCATGTGAAAAAGAAAGTATATCCCCTTTTCAGTTCTCTTCACACCTGCCTTATCCTTTTTGGCTTTATTTTTGTAAAACAAATGATGGCATGGTTGTAATATATCAGGTGTTGTTATTCATCTGAGCTTGTATTTACCTACTTTTAAGAAATGTTGGGTACCAGATGACTTTTACTATGCCCTGATATGTAAATCCAGGGAACTCAAAGAGGCTGTACTTATTTTTTCACCATTTAATGTCCATTTTCCTTGTATCTTGCTTCTTTTTATCTGTTTTTAGTTTCTGTTTTCTATTTTCCTTCTTGAAATGTTCCTTAAGTTTTAAAATATTTTTAAACATTATTTTATTTTTCTCATACTCTACTTCTGCTTCTGGGCTGCATCTGATCAGTTTCCTAAAAGAGAGACAATTTTCCACTTCAACTCATCCAGTTCTAAGAGAAGGCAAGAGACCCACCTCTTTCTCTCTTTCTAGTGGCTGCCTCTATTCCTGGCCTGCCTCATCATCATGGCAGCCCAGGAGCAGCCAATCAAACAGGAGGGAAGACAACAATGGTTGCCTGGAAACTCAGCCACCAATCAGCCTCTTAGAGAAAAGATTTGAATAAATAAAGATGGGGTGGGGGAAGGAGGGTATCAAATAAGGATAAAATTAAAATGTATTTTTACTGATGATAAAGAGACAAAAACTCCCAGAAATGCAGACAGAGGGGAGGCTGAAGTCCTAAAAGAGTTGCCCCCACCTAAAAATGGCTGCCATGATGAGATATTCCCCAAGTGGAGCCTTTGGGGCAAGTGGGATCAATGTGGCAATGGGGGACACTCAGGATGCATCTTCCTAAGAGCCCTAGAGAATTGCTTCCAGGGAGAGGCCAATTGCATATTTATAATCACCGTTCACCTACAGTATTTCCCTGAAAATAAGACAAAGATCAATGTGGCTGTTTAGTTAAATGAAATGACAAAAGATGACAATGTGAGAATTGTATTGGATGTCATAGTACAGCGATGGTTAACCTTCTTGTTTTCATGTGCCACAAGTGGGGGGAGTGCAGGGGGCTGACACATGTGCATGTCCACACCCATAATGTAATGCTGGGCAGCAGGCAGCACATGCACATAAGCAGTGGAGGTGAGCTGGGCAATGGCTCATGTGCCTGCAGAGAGGGTTCCACATGCCACCTTTGGCACATGTGTCATATGCTTGCCATCCCAGTCATATATAATTAAAACAACAAAAGGAAAAAAAAACAGATGCAGAGAAAGCCATTGGTAATTTGCATTGGCCTTTTTTGCTTAAAGTTCTGGAAGATATGAACCTTGCTGAGAAATTCCTCAGGCTTGCCAAGAAATCTGACACTAGTCAGAAGGCTGAAATTATGGTTAATGGTGATCTAATAAAACCATATGATATCTAGAAGTGGACAAGTGGTTTTCCTTTGTCCTCTTTGCTGTTTATTTTGACTCTTGAGGTATTGGCTTGTCATGGCCCAGGAGAAAGGAGAGCAGATGGGGAGTTTCTGTTAGGTTAGTTGCCTAGCAACAGGGTCAAGATTCCAATCAGTGACAGTTGGCTGCAGCAAATTTTGGAGGAGTGTTAGCCTATAGAAGATACTGTTGGTTTCCTCTCTTCTCTTTACTGGGAATACCATTTACTCAGGTGTGATCCCTGTATATGAATTTCACTTTTGTGATGGCTTAGAACCATGGCCATGCTCTTGAGCCTTGGAGCTCTTTTGCACACTCCTTTTTGGAAAACATCATTTGCAGAATGAAGTTGCTCTGAAGGACTAATTTAAGGAAAAGCTGGCATATGAGATTCTTCACAAATTAACAAAAACTAAATGTCTGGGCACAATGCAAGGAATAACTCACATGTGCTTGCATATAGATAGGCACCTATAATAGCAAAAGGCCAGAGTCCATAAGAAACTCGTTGTTATGCCTGCCATACCTGCCAAACCCTCCCCTGTGGAATCCATGAAGAATTTGGGTGCATGGACTCATTTGAAAGATGCTGAGAAAACCCTGAGATGGAGACAAGGTCTTTACTTCTATTGTGGTGGCCAGGGACATATAGTAGCAACATTCCTTGCCCAGAAAACCAGCCCTGGCCTGTTGGGAAATGGTTCAGCTCTAGGTGGTATCCTAAATCAGGGTCAGGTTCTGGCAAGGCAAGCCAAACACCATCCCACTCCCTCAAAATGCCTAGTGGTGTCTGTGCAATTCCTAGTAAGGAAAATGAGTCTGGGTTCTCCTGCTCATTGGCCACACTTAGGAATGATGGAAAACATAGAAATTGTAATTTGATTCAGTGCTGTCTCAGGAAAAGTGAGATTTAGTACATTGTAAGCATCTAAGTGCCTTGAAGATATTCTTCCAATAATTAAGATGAGAAGGAGAGGGAGAAACAATTTAATGGATTCGACAAAAGTTGTCAAACTCTACACACACACACACACACACACACACACACACACACACACACAGAGAGAGAGAGAGAGAGAGAGAGAGAGAGAGAGAGAGAGAGAGAGAGAGAGAGAGAGAGAGAGAGAGAGAGAGAGATATTGGCACTTCTATTGAGCACATCTCTGTGTCTCAAGAACCTTGGTGGAGGTGAGATGATGGGGACACAAGGAAAGATGGCTCAGGATGCTTCTAGAGCTCATAGTCTCCCAATTTCTAGCCCAGTGCCTTAACCACTACACTAAACTGCTTCTAGTCATATCCAGGCAATTGGATTGCAAATATATGTACAAGCTTATATATTTTGAACCTGCCTTGGAATGGGTGGGGATGAGCTATTATTGTTCCAATAGATTTGTCAGTGTTCAACCAGGGGAATGTCTTTTGGTATTTTTATTCATTTTTTAAATGTTTTGTCTAGTTTTGTCTCTCTTTAATTTTTTTTCTTTTGGATTTTGGATTATAATCATTTGAATAAAATGTAAATGTAACTAAAGAGAAACCTATCTATGGGATGCTCCCTAATCATGCCATTATCTGAAGTTCGGGTTCTATTGGACTCAAGAAGGATGATAATCCAACTGTTCATCTAAAATATAATAGATAAAGAAGACATGAACTAAAATAAGATTTCTAGAAAATAATTCTTACAAAATTAGATGATTTAGGATCACGCAGATGTGATGTGAGGGATGGATTTGGCATAAACTTCCAGTCACAGGTTGGAATAACACATATATCTACACATTTTTCTTGTGGACACTTCAAAAGCTTCTGAGTGATCACTGGGAGATGCAGGTGGACAATCTCCTTATCCAGAAGCCTTTTTTATCTTCTTAAAATGGAGGTTTCCTAAGATATGTCATCCTGAGCCCATAAGACTTGTTTTCAAATTTAGCTATTTTATCCAGCTATCCACTAAAATTTGATGTTTACAATAGGAAAAAGGGGGTTATCTAAAAATTGTAGAATAGGAGTATAAAGGGCTTGAATGACACCAGATTTTGTTCATTCAAGGCAGAACTGATGTGAAAAAGAATGAAGAAATGGCACGAACAATTTGTATTTCTGTGATCATTTTTATTGAGAACAAAAGAAAAGTAAAATCATGATAAAGATTTCGGTTGTCAGGAAGAAGCAGGTAATTTCTCCTCTTGCAGATAGAAATGTGGGCACAGGAAGTGGGTATCTGCTCATTATGCTTGGTCATTGCACACATCTTCCTATTTACTGCTACAGTGTGAGAAAGAGGTTGCAGAACATTATGGACATATTTGTCGATTTTGTAGGTAGCCAATGTGGTTGTAATCTGAGAGAAGATGTCAGTCTCAGTCCCTTTGAGGATAATGAAAAGGTCCTTTTCCCTTCCACAGCTTTACTTAGGAACTTGGCCATTGAAGTGAGGTTTCCTCTTCCCCCAACCCTGCTACCTTTTCATAATGGCCTAAAGATTAACCTCTCACTAGGCTTGGAGCCCTAGTGGGGGAACAGAACAATCAGAGGTGGCTGATTGAGTAATAACGGATACCACCACTCTGCCACTGTGAATCCCACCCTCCTCATGTGTCCTTGGTTTTGATATCTGATTTAAACTTTTTGTTTTGAACGGGTATGTAACTGTAAGCTGCCCAAAGTTAATTTATGGTAAGATGGATAGACAGACAGAAAAAAATTATATCACTGAGCTAGATAAAATTGTAAATAAGCCATGATATATCACATATTAAAATAATGACATTTTAAAAGGACTTTTCTGTGCTATTTTTTTCTGGCATATGAACAACTTTCGCATTGCAACAGTGTCATTTTAAAAATATTCCGATGCTGCATTTCAGGGCTCATGTAATCTAAGGGCAGAGGACAGATATCATACTTCAACTGTTCAAAAGAGAATGGGGGCTATCTTGTAATTCAAAGTATGGAGGATACATTGTCTGACTGCCCCTTAATTTTTTTCAAGCAAAATCATTGACCAACTCATGGATGCAAAACAACTGGGGACATTTTCTAGGTTTGGCCTGTTGGAAAGTATGGAAAGTCAAAATTCCTCTGTTTCACATTTCAACATTTCTTCTGGTAGTAAGTTGCTCTTTTGTATTCAGGTCTGGCCTCAGAATGATAATGTAGCACTTAGGGATGAAGATGCAGCCAAGCAACCCAGCACTGGAGGCTAGGATGGAGAAGATTTGAACAGCCACCATGTATTTCCCTTTGGTGCTCAGATAAGTGGGCACAAAACTCACCCAGACACTGCAGAAGACCAGCATGCTGAAGGTGATAAGCTTGGCTTCATTGAAGGTTCCAGGCAGATTCCTAGCCAGGAAAGCCATTGTGAAGCAGATGGCAGCCAGGAGTCCCATGTAGCTGAGAGTGATGTAGAACATGACAACAGAGCCTTCATTGCATTGCAGGATGATCATTCCAGGCTGGGAATGGAAATCAGAGTCAGGGAATGGAGGAGAAACTCCAAGCCAGATGGAGCAAATGATAATTTGGACAGCAGAACAAGCAAGAATGATGGAGTTGGCCAAACTCTTCCCTAACCATCTCTTCACTCGGTTTCCTGGTTTTGTGGCCAGGAAAGCCAGCACCACTGTGATTGTCTTGGCCAAGAGAGAAGAAATGGCAATTGAGAAGACGATGCTGAAAACCATTTGTCGGAAAAGGCAAGTGGCTTTCCTTGGTTGACCAATGAAGAGAAAGGGAGACAAGAAACAAAGCAGGAGGGAGACCAGGAGGATGTAAGAGAGATCACGATTGTTGGCTTTCACAATGTGTGTTTCCCGGTGTTTAATAAATATGATTAACACAAATCCTGTTGTTAAGAACAAGAGGAGGGCAAAAGAGAACAGGATGATGCCCAGATATTCTTCATACAGCAGGAAGGATATAACTTTGAGGATACAGAGCACCCGGTCCTCATTTGGATATTTATCATCAGGACATTTGGTGCATTTTTCCATATCTGAGAAAACCACAAAGCAACATTTATTCAACATTCTGTCCTTTTAAATGGCAAGAAATACATTCCTGAAGCAACAGCCATGAGCATTTTCAAAGAAGCATTGGTTAATATTTAAGGTAAAATTATGAATTCTGAGGAACATAATTGTCTGTCCATCCATCCATCCATCCATCCATCCAATCCATCCATCCATTCTCATTTCCTCTGAAGTGTTCAGAACTTCCCTAGGAACCTAGAGTATTAGAGGTTAATAATAGATCAGCTCATGTTTCTAGACACACTTCCTGAGTCCGGCAGGATGGGGTGTTTTAATATAATGAACTCAGATTATGTGCATCTTGTGAACTCTTGGAAATGGGTAGAGAAAGCTCAAGTCATGGAGATAATCTGGAATGGCTAATGGGAGAAATGGTAATATGGGTGGAATGAGGTATCCCAGTGATCTACTTTGAGAGGCTCGAATAAAATATATAGCAATAATCTTTTCAATAATTATCCTAAAATAAAAAAAAATCTGATGTTCCTAGAAGTTAAAATATAGAGGGAAACATCCAAACAAAAATGAAAACAAAAGAGGAGAGATATTTTATCTGGCAGTAATACAGGTTGGGCAATAATGACAAACACTCTTATCTCATCCCAGACTCTCTTTCAAGATCATTTTGCTGTTTTTCCCATTAGGTAAGAAATTGTGCAGTTCCAAAAGAAAAAAAGAAAACATTGTGCTTCTATCTGTGTTTTAACATATTTCTATAAAAATGTTCTGGATCAGTGGTGGTATTCAAATTATTTTCCTACCGGTTCTGTGGGCATGGATTGGTGGGTAGCACCTTGTTGTGAGTGACATTGAGTTGACCATGCCCACTCAGTCACAAGACACCCACCAAGCCACACCCACCAAGCCAACGGCCACAGAACGGGCAGAAAATTCAACCTGGCTGCTTCTCTTCTCCTTCACATGTTTGCTCTGTGTGTATGAGGCCAAGAAGGAGGAGAGAAGCAGCCAGGTTAAATACTGTGCCAGAGAGAAGCTGAACTTTTCTGCCTTGCTTCACAGTGGAGCTGTTTGGGAGGCAGCTCCTGCAACCTGCCTTCCCCTGTACAGTCCCCCCTCCCCTACACGTCAAAGTACCTTAACAGACAGCAGCAGCTGCCTTCCAAGCAGCTCCACTGCGATGTTGTCCCTCTGGCGCAGCAACCTGTTCTCCTGGCCAGTGTGGCCATGAACAACACTGGTAGGCAATGGGGTGCCCTGTGTGCGTGCATGGCTGGTGCAAGGAAAAGGCAGCAGCAGCAATCACAGGACTTCACTTCAGGCCTCTTTTTTGACCTGAAGTAAAATCTGTGACTACCGCCGCCATTGCCACCCTGTTCTTTACACTGGGTGCGCATGTCGAACTCAATTGCCTACCAGTGCCACTCATGGCCACAGCAGCCAAGAGAAAAGCCTGTTGTGCTGGAAGAATAGTGTCACATCGGAACCGAGGTGGCGCAGTGGTTAGGGTGCAGTACTGCAAGCCACTTCAGCTGACTGTTATCTGCAGTTCAGTGGTTCTAATCTCACCGGCTCAAGGTTGACTCAGCCTTCCATCCTTCCAAGGTGGGTGAAATGAGGACCCAGACTGTGTGGGTGATATGCTGACTCTGTAAACCGCTTAGAGAGGGCTGAAAGCCCTATGAAGCGGTATATAAGTCTAACTGCTATTGCTATTGCTATTGCTAACTGCTCTGAAGGCAGCCAAAAACTACCGACTGGTGACTGGAGACTTCTCGGCGCAAAATGTAGTCGAGCTTCATCCTGTTCCCATCCCCACCAAGGCGTGAAGGTAGGTGAGTGAGGCGGCATGCAGGCGGAGGCCTAGGGCAAGGCCAAAGCCAAATGCCATGTTCCCTGACCTGGCTGAAGTGAGCAGTGATGGGGGGAAGCTGGCTAGGTTGCAGCCACAAGGCCTGCAATATAGCAGCACTGGTGGCTACACAAGCTATGTGAGCCTGGGGACAATGGGAGGGGGCGTGGCAGGGTCTGGGGATGGTAGGGCAGCTAGCGTGGCTTGAAGGCTTGCCTGTAGGTGGGAGGAGGCAGCTCCATTGGGGCACAGGCACTGTGTGAGAAGGCAGCTTAGGCAGGCAAGCCGCAGAGCATAGATTGTGCATGCACAAGTGAATGGCACACAATGTGCTTTGACTGGGCAGGGCATGGTGAACTGGTGAGCGGGCAGGTGGGATGAGTGGCGACCAGGTGGTCATTGGCAAGTGGCAAACAGTAGACTAGGCAGGCAGTAGTGGGGCAAGCCAGAGGCCTTATTTACCGTTTCAGCGAACCAATAAAAATTTCTGTTACTGTATGCACAAACCTGTCCGAACTAGCAGAATACCACCTCTGATCTGGATGAATCCAATTCCATAAGACCTGCTCTTTTCTTTGGCGTTACCCACCTTCCTGAGTGGAGATGGTCCCATCTGGACAAGGAATGCAGTCATAGCAGCAAGTTAGTTCTCCTTCTCGAGCCCTTTTGACAAATCCAGGCTGACAACTTTCCACACATTTTGACTCTGGCAGCGACTAAGCAGAAAAGTAAGCAATGACAAATAATCCATAGAAACCATAGGTCAAGATGAACATTAATGAAAGAGCCTTTGGCCTTCACTTAGATAATTATATACACTCTAACTTGTTATGAAAGATTGCAGGAGATACAACTGCTGACAGATTATTCACTTAGTTCATCCCTTTTGCTTTTGGAATATCTCATTTCAATAAGGAACTTTTTGGAGGGATGGAGAGGTGGAAAGTCTACAGGGATGGAATTAAGAAATGATTTAAGCATTAAATGAAAACCAATGGGTTCCTTCTCATGGCTATGTTAACACTGATTCCTATGTACCTCATGTATCCATAATTTAATGTATATTAACTTTTAGAATAAAAATTATTTTCAAAGACTTATTAAAGTTTTATTCTATTAGAGTTATAAAAATATAATAAAACTGTGATGAAGAAGGAAACCCATGGCTGGTAAAGTCTACAAAGATTTTTTCAAGACTACATAAAACATTGCAAAGCTGCTCCTCTTTTAAAGTAACCTAAAAGAGTCTCCCAGGTAAGATGCATAGGAAAAAAGTCCTTACTAACCAAGGCGGTAAACCTTACAGGAGTTGTTCTTCATTTACTTGTATTTCTTTTTTAAAATTTATATGGCTATCTTCTTCGTCAAATGAGACTAAAACTGAGTCCCTAGTTTTTAGAACCATGGTTAGATGACATAGAGGTAAAGTCATGAAAACATGTCCCTCAAAAAGTCAAGCATCTTTTGCTGCAAAGATGAACATGACTATGAGCCCTTTGTTGGAAAAAGTTATTTCTAAGGCCCAACAGTTTCATCTGTTGAAGAAAATACAATTTAGTGACAGCAATTGCCATGAAAAGACAGGCCCATCTTTATCAATATTGAAATTTGCAGCCTCATTTCTGCCCAGAGACACTTAAGGTAAAGAACAATCAAAATAAACAATTGCATTCAAGGAATTTTCAGATGAAGTGCTCTTTTAAAAGCCAAAGGCCAAATCTAAGTAACATTTCCTTTCAAATTCTCCGTTGTTACTTCCACTATCAAGAAGGGCTTTTCTTTGGATCAAAGTCATGTTTCAGTGTTCTGGTTTCCTGGGTCAGGGCATTATCTCACATCAGACCAGTTATTACGATTTCAGGTGAACCAAATACCTTCGACCACCTTCCAGTGAGCAGAAGTCCTATTGCTTTATCCCAATGGTGAAAGGAAATGATGGATAATTCTGGCCAACATATTACTGAATGTGGACACTGCCCCCAGCCAGGACAATCTGAATCCCAAGGCATATTTGCTACAGGGACCAAGAGGCTGTCTATCCAGTCATGATTCAATTTCATTGGATTCACTCCAAACCTGAACTTGGGAACTGTTTAACAGAATTGCCTTTGCTTTTTTTAGAAAAAGGAACAAGCAAATTTGAGTCTATCAGTATCACACATTGGTACTTGAGGGCCTCCCTCATTAGTTTTCTGGAGATACCAGATTACAGAGGATGCACAAAAGGGCCATGACCTGAATCGTAAAAATTGTCACCCATCATCCCATGTTGAACAGTGCAGCATCAGCTTAAAATATTGCTCCAAATTTTAGCATGTAAAGGACACCTTGATCAATAGTATTAAAGCCTTCCAAGCAATCTAACAATTGTGAGATTTCTACCCACCCCTATTCAATTCTCAGTGAAGTCAGTTACCTTGGTGATGAAACTTAGCCAACTCAATATTTCTCCTACCTTCTTATGCAAGTTTAGCCATGATAGAGCACCTTTTTTTACAGTAAATCTCTGCTTTTCAAAACTCCCCATTTCCTTGTCAACGGGTTCCATTCTGGGCAAAGGCACCCAGCTTAGGACGTTCAGATCTGCTGCTACATCTCCATTTAGGTCCAAGTAAAATTTTTGATGGGAAAAGTTGCAAAACTCATTCTTCTCCAGGAATGAATGGAACTAGAAGAGAAACATCCAGGAATTTTAAAATCAGAAACCTTGGTTTCTTATCCCAGGTGGTCTTTTCACATTTGAATCTTTCTTCTACAGTTGTCTAGCTTTGAAATATTATCAGTTGGGAGACCAAGTATTACTACTATCTTCAAAAGTAAAACAGGCCCAGATAAATTTGTGGGTTTGCTAATGAATTAAAAAGGGAAAAAAGAGTCACCAGAAATGGTGTCATATATAGGACCCAAGGACATTCAGGGGATTATGATAGCATTCTGGTTGAAGAGATAACCCAGATGGCAATGTAGGGAGAGGTTGTAATCATGAGGAACTTCAAGACCCCTGACATTAATTGGAATTTTTTAACTGCACTTACAATCAGGAACAGGGATATGTTAGAGGGTGCCTTGCTAAAACAGTAAAATGCCCAACAAGGGAGGGGGAACCATATTCTAGACTTAGTTTTGATAAAAGGGGATAGAGGACCAGATGTTGGAGTGGGGGAAAACTTAGATTCCAGTGATCACCAAGGCCTTTGGTTTAACATTAAAACTAAAACTGATACAACATACACTAAAACTAAAATTTTAGAATTTAAGCAGACTAGGTTTACCAAAATGGGGGATTATCTAAAACATAAACTTGAAGGGTGGCATAAAGTGACAGGAGTTAGTGTTCAATGGATGCTGATAAAATCTGTCTTCTTGGAGGCAACAAGCCTCTGTGAGAGCCACATTAGTCACCACACTATAAAAAAGATGTTGAGGCTATAGAAAGAGTGCAGGGAAGAGCAACCAAGATGATAAGGGTACTGTAGTTTAAAACATATGAAAAATGGTTGCAAGAACTGGGCATGGCTAGTCTAGTGAAGAGAAGGACCAGGGGAGACATGAGAGCAGATAGCATGAGAGGTGAGCCTGTTAACCAGTAAAGATTAATCTCTCCTTCACTGTTTGTCTTAATGCAAAAACAGAGAAGTCATCAGTCAGAGATACATTAATTCCTGCAAAAAGAAAGAGTTGGGCTAGATGGTTTCAAAGTCTCCTTCAAATTGTGGCAAACTCTATGATGCTAATCATAGACCCCTGAGTATGGCAAATTATTTAAAATGCATACATTGTTTTGAAAGTAGCAGTTTTAACATCTACATATATGGGTCACGGTGCCCATCTGGAATGTCTGTCTGTCTACCTAGCTCAGATTTGTGACTATGGTCAGCATACAACATTAAAGCAAATAAAACCACAAAGACTAAATATTTCTAATTACAATTAAAAATTACAATTAAAAGGATGGGGAGAAAGGGAGTATGATAGACAGTGGGGAGCTGGGATTGGCTCTTAATTGGAAGTAAACTGGTAGCTATAGTATAGCTCGCAGGGCAGTGGTGTAACTACAGGCACTCTAGGGGCACCCAAAACTGCCCATGTTTCTGCCTTATGTGATAGTTATATCTTCTGAATGCTCTTCAAGTGTAACCCCATGTAGAGTGCCTTGCAGGAGTCCAAGAATCAGATACCCAGTGGTTGATTGACTGAACATTGGAACCAGTGGTGTGATCCTCCCGGTTTAACAACCGTTTTGGGCATCACGCGCTTCGTGCACATCCGTGCCTGATGTGCAGTGTGCACACATTTACAGTTTGAAGAAATTTTCACTTCCGGGTTTCTTTAGAGGAGTAACACAGCTGATTCGTGCAGCAATCCACTCTGCCATATGAACCAGCTAAAAAGATAAAGGTAGGAAAATAGGGCAGGCAGGTGGGCCGATCTGATTGTCAGGGCAAACCGGTTCACTCCCAGCTGATTGTCGGAGTTAACATGAACCGTTCCGAACCGATAGAATCTCACCCCTGACTGGAACTTCTTATTCAGGAAAAGGAGGAACTGGCACACAACCCAGAGTTCTGCAAAGGCTCCCTTAGCTGTGACTGCCATCTGCTTGTTGTTTGAGCAACAGTCCCAAGTCCAGGTGAATCCCAAAGTTACAAACCAGTTCTCTCAGGGGTAGTGCAACCCCAACCAGAACTAACGATGTTAAATTAATGGATCCTGAAGATCCATGCAACTAAAGGCATTTGGTCTTGAGATGGGTCAGCCAAAACCTCTTGTCTCCTGTCCCCACAACTTTATACACTGAGTGATGAGATTGGCCAAGCTGTAGCACAAGGAGTTTGAGAAGCTTCCTCTCCCTCTCTTTTGCATTTTCATGGAACCTGCTAGGGACACCCTACCTGCCATGGCTGCAGCTTTGGAGTCCCCAGCCTCTCTTCACCCTTCTTGTTTCTCCTCCTGGATCTGGAAGAATATGCAGCTTTCAAGACATAGGCCAGAGTCTTAATAAAATTGTGTAAATGGAGTTGAAATGAGATATAATTCCTCCTTATTTCCACAAGAGGCTTCAGTGGTTTTTTCTGGGTGCATCTTTTCCGTCCTTTGACAGAAAAAACGTGCTTTGAATAAAAGCAGTGAAAATCCCGACCTGTCATACGCACAAAGATTTTGGTTCCAAGGACATCATCTTCTGGTCTTTTTTTTTCCTGAAAAGCAAAGTACCAAATACTATGGAGATATTTGTGAAAGGGCTCCAATGCCAATACCACATACTCAATGCTTTCCACGATCCAGACTTTTCCTTCAATGTGTCCTGGAATAGTTTCAAATGTTTGGTGCAAAGTTTGAATTCTGTCCCATGGTCTAACATATTCTATGTAGTTCACAAACACATTGACTTGTCTCCACTTAGAGATGACATCCCTGAGGGGTGTTGTATGTCCAGCTGCTGAGAATCGTTGTGCTATAACAACACAAATTCCATTCCTGACAAGCAAAGTAGTAAAGGTCCTCATGAAATTCTCTCCCTCCTCTGTGTCTGAAGTAAAGAGTCCAATCAAGGTCCATCTGAAATGGAGGAGAATTTTGACAATGGCTGGATAGGTGATCCCCTTTTGGGGGAGAATCCGGTGGAAAAAAGGGAATTGACTGTTATCATTGAGAGCCTCTGAAATGATTCCATCACTGATCTGAAAAGGCAATGAAGAATGCTATGATACAAGATAGTACACAATACTAACAAGTCCTTATATAAAAATAAAATTAAAAAATCAAATTAAAAAGAATAAGAGTAAAGAATGCAAATCATATTTCTCTTTCATTCTTCCAATTTACCATAATGGTAGGTAGGTAGGTAGAGAGAGAGAGAGAGAGACAGAGATAGAGATATAATATTGAAAATTACTCCCAGATAAGAAATTGTTAATTCACACTACTGTTCCATCTTTAAACGGCCATCTATCTTTATGATGTCATTTCCAAAGATCATAAATTTCAGTTTTTATTTATTAATAATCACACAATTGATGGAGAAGTATATTTGTAGCTCAGGGTTAAACTGTGCTCTCTGAGCTTTCTTGTCTTCTTTCAGACATTTTATTATGAAACTAGGTTATATCATTAGTAGGGAGTGGGATCTACACTCATTTAATTTTCTGGTTGCAGTAAAGGAGATATTTGTAGCTCAGGGTTGAAATGACAAAGTCAAAGCAATTGCCGATAGTGGATCAACTCTGTCTAAACCCTGCTTTTTCTTCTGCAAGGGCTGAACCTTTCATCTACCCATTCTCACCTCTACTCCAGAGGAAGCTAGCATGCATTTGAACTACAATATTTATTAGAAAAATTGGTCAGTAATTGCAAGATTTCAGAATAAACAGGGTTGGAAGGGAATTTAGATGTCATCTAGTCCAACATCCTGCTCCGACAGGAAACCCTGTACCATTTCAAGCAAATGACTGTCCAACATCTTCTTAAAAACTTCAGTGTTGGAGCATGTACAACTTCTGGAAGCAAGTTGTTCACTGATTAGTTGTTCTCGCTGTCAGGAAATTTCTTTCTATCCATTGCCTCTTGCCCTGCCTTCAGGTGCTTTGAGAATAGATTGAATCCTTCTTTGTGGCAGCCTCTCAGATATTGGAAGACTTCTATCATGTCACTCTAGTCTTTTTTTCATTAAAGTAGACATACCCAATTTCAGCAAACCTTTTTTTTTACTTATTTTACCTTCCAATCCCCTAATCATCTTTGTTGCTCTTCTCTGCACTCTTTCTAGAATCTGAACATTATTTTTACATTGTGGTGGCCAAAGCTGGATGCAGTATTCCGAGTGAGGCTTTACCAAGGCATTATGAAGTGGTATTAACACTTCACGTGATCTTGATTCCATCCCTCTGTTAATACAGCCTAGAACTGAATTGGTTTTTTGGCAACTGTAGCACATTGCTGGCTCTTACCGTTGTCCACTAGGATTCCCTCTCACAGTTACTACTATTAAAGCTGTTACCACCTACAGTACTATACATGTGCATTTGGGTTTTCTTGGCTTTATGTAGAGCCTTACATTTTTCACTATTGAATTTCATTTTGTTAAACAGCTCTCAAAGTTTAAATCTGTCAAAATCCTTCTGTTTCTTAACTCTATCTTCTGGAGTGTTGGCTGTTCCTGACACCTTGGTGCCATCTTCAAATCTGATGAGTTCCCCATCTACCCCCTCATCCAAATCATTGATGAAAATGTTGAAGAATACTGGGCTTGAGATACAACCTTGGTGTAACCTACTGCGTACTTCCCTCCATGTAGATGCAATCCCACTGAGGACTACACATTGAGTGTGGTTGGCCAGCCAGTTATGAATCCATCTGGTGATGATGCTGTCTAACCCACGTTTTTCTTTCTTATTAAGTAGTAGGTTGTGGCCTAATTTATCAAATGCCAGCATACAGCTACAGTATTTCTCTGGTCCACTAATATTGTCACTTTGTCCAAAAATGCAATCAGAGTTGTTTGGCAATATCTGTTTTTGACAAACCATTGTTAATGTTTGGTTATGATTTTGTTTGCCTCCAAGTGTTCACAGAATCATTGTTTGATTTTCTTTTCCAGGCTTTTCCCAGGTATTGATGTCAGGCTGGTAGATCCAGTTCCTGTATCAATATTTCTTTCTTTTTTCTTTTTTGAAAGTTGGGAACTACATCAGCTGTTTTCCAGTCCTTTGGTAGTTCCTGGGTGCCCCAGGATCTTTGAAAGATATAGTTATGTGATTCTGAGATCACATCAGCCAGTACCTTTAGAACGTTAGGGTGCAATCCACCTGGTCCTGATGATTTGAACTTATCTAGGGTGGTGCTCTCTTACTATTTTCTTGCCTATTGTATTTTTTTTTTGTAATGGTACTAGGTTTTTTTTTTCCTTTTGTGTAAAGACATGCAAAAACGGGAACTTTTTTTAACATTCATTTTTATTCCTTTTTCATTAAGAGGAATATTGCCATCTTCCACCAAAGTGTGTATAGTAGATACTACTTATATCTGTAAATAAACTTGTCAGTAGAGGACTACATCAATTGGGATTTTTTTAAATCGTTCAGCCATTGGAAAATTGTTTCTGTGCCTTCATTTGTCATCAAATTTTCTACTATGATTTTTATAAGAAATACATGAAGGGGTACAATAGATGACATTTTGGCTAACATGCTTGTAATTATTTTAATGTTGATTAATGCTCTGGTCTGAACAAGTCCAAAAGTCATATATTGAATGTAGCCAAGATAGTTATTGGGATTCTTTTCATGATTCCCATAATTTTTCACCATGGAAAATATCATTGTCTTGTTTAAAATTTTGCATAAAACATATCCTCAGTGCTGCACCTTCAATTTTTACCAAAGAACTTTTGACTGGACACAAAGCCTCTTCTCACTGTCATAAGTATGCAGTAGAAGCCCCCAAAAGCAATGGGGATGGTAACATCTCCCCACTGTATATCCCAAACAACAGCCATGATACCTGTAAAGACTATAGTGAAAAAAGAGCTCTTGAAGACAAAATATGGCTGGATCTATCACTCAGCCACAATCTCGTTACTCACTTTGCCAACTAGAAAAAAAACACCAACCTGTGGGACTTTGTAGGGGTTTGCTAATGTAGACATCTGCATGGGGAGTTCCAGTTTAGCTCCATCAACAAGAGCCAAAATGTTTTCCTTCCCTCCACAGCTGTAGTTGGGAACATTGGCTTGTCCAGTAGAGAGCATGTCTAGCAAGGCTTCTGAAGTAGCAAAGGTGTTGAAATAGTTGTTATGGATGCTGTAGCCAAGGGTGAGATTGGGCAGGAGCTGGTGGTTCTTGTTGACCATTTGAACAGCAAAAATCAGGACTAGCACTTTAAAATAATTTGACCGCCTATTAAAAATGTTTATGTTATTACCATAATCATCCACAGATTTTTTTTTAATATAACCCTCTTTGTCTCCACAAGTCTACTGTGTCTTAAGCCAATACCAATCCAAAGCCAAAGGCACATGATAGCCACCTATTAGCATGTAACTTTTATGAGCATTGAGAAGATGGGATGGGGAAAATTAGGAATCTGTTAAGAATCACAAATACACTATTGTTTGTAGCAGTCCTAATTTTCATTTGCCCAGTAACCTGTATTCAAAATCACCCAATTATTTAAATACAACCACCATAAACTGAAGAGGAAATTTCATAAGTGACCCAGAAAAGCAACTGTACAAAGAAGTCATCCTCTGTTCCTCTAAGAATCAGGCACAACCAAACTCAACATCCAAGTGATGAACTCCACATTGGATGGGAATGGGTAAATAATAAGGACTTGTTTCACATTTTATTTGCTTCAGGTTTGGATCTGAGTGTATCCCAGAAAAGAGGAATGTCATGGAAATCAAAATTATTCAGGAAATTAGACAGGTCCAGCAATATAGAGGTAAGTGAAAACAGAAGAAAATAAGAGTGTTAGATCTGCATATGGAAGGAATGCAGATCCATCACCCTGAACAACTTACGAGTGAGATTGACTAGAAGGAGCCATGTTGAAAGGCCAAATTGCATGTGGAGTGTGTGTTTCCGAGGTTACTATACCAATGAAATGGTCTCCTGGCCTGTAATAGTTCCATAGTTTTTTCTCATCCCGGATCTCAAAATTCAGTGGGCATGTCTTTCTAACCTCCACAGAAACTGCCTGAGACACCAACAGCATCAGAAGCAAAAGATCCATAATTTGCAAGGCTGAATCAATCTCAAAGAACAAGAAGAATTAGAAGAGTTGAAAGCATCCACATTTTTCTGATTCAGACAGAGACAAACCAATCTTCACCTAAACAGTAGAGAAAGGTACATTCAAGAGCACAATCTCTCTTGCCCTAAAACTTCTGCCGCAAGGAGACTGATCTGTGGCATTTATCCTTTTCTGATGAAAGATCCCTTTCTTGTTGCTTCAGTCTGATTTTAACATCAGTCACTGTAGGAGAAGATGTCTCAAAGTCTGAGATGGTGATAATTACAATGAGAAATATTTTTTCCTCTGGGGATCCTGAAGTTCTTCCAAGATTACAAGTATACAGGGTCAACCGAAGAATAACATTTAAGTGAAAAATCACAAATACACACCTGAAGGTGCTAAGGTCCTTCCTGTCAGAACAGGTCCAGAAAATGATGGTGGCTTGGTATCCATGGACAGCAGGAAATTGCAATCCTGTTCAGAAAAATATCAATTATTTTCTGTGGGTTTCCCCCCCCCCCCGATGATGGCAATAAGAATTCTGATGTCATTCTTTCAGCTAATAAAATCATTTTAAAAAAGGAATTTCATTCTTGGCCATGACAAGAATTTGCCCTCTTCGCTCCTGTTTCCATGAACTGTAGCCTGTACATGACCACCTAGCCACACCCACCTGGTTACATGACCACCTAGCCACACCACCCAGTCACATGACCCCATGGCCATGCCCAATAGGTCACATGATCACCTGGCCATGCCCCTAAGCCATGTCCCCCTAAGCCACACCCAGAAAAATTTGAATCCCACCACTGCCCCCCCACACATACTAAGCAGCCACTAAGTATCTTTATATTTTGAAGTTTCTTATCAAATAAAGTCCGCAGCTGTGATGGTGGCAGTGCTCAAAGTGTAGTGGTTGATGCATCCTCATTTTTTACCACACCCACCAGAAATTGGCTTGTGGCTGTAGGTCCGCCTTCTTTTCCTTGGAACACATTTGGTAGAGAGGGACCCAGTTCTGACTTGGAAAGGAGATAGTCCCATGTTGCTGTATACTGCATTGTTATATACCACCTCTGCAAAAGGCAGAAGTTCTGTCCAATTGGACTGCTAGTAGTCCACATAGCATCTTAAATATTGTTCTATCATTGCATTAGCTCATTCCGCTGTCCCATTCATACTCAGATGAAAAGCCGAGCTGAGTCCTTGAAATGACCCAATAGCCTTTAGGAATTCCTCTCCAGAACTTTGCCATGAATTGGACTACCCTGTCTGATATGAGATGTCATATTGGCGCATTTGGGAAAACCTGAATCTGAAAGTTGAGGGTTTTTCCCCACCCAAAAGAAAGTCAAAGATCAGGTGATGGAACCCCCTGCCCCGATGCCACAGAAGGGAAATGGGAAGTGGAGTGGGTGGTGGAACCGGGCTTGCTGCAGTGCCGGCACCAGCATCCATTGCACCACAGTAGAAAGCCCAGCCTGGGGGAATTTGAAGTGTGAAGACATTTGGTGATGGTGGGTGGCTGGCTCCAGTAACCCCCTTGGCTCTGGTTACTCTGCTGCCCTGGCTCCAGAGGAAGCTATCACTCTGCCCACTGGGGGAGGCAGGGAGGCCCTCCAACTCCGACGGACGTTGGATGAAGCAGATTATCTAGACACTTTTCAGTCTGGTTTCAGGCCACCGAAACCACTTTGATCGCACTGACCGATGATCTCTGGCAGGCCAGGGACAGAGGGCATTCCTCTGTCCTTGTGCTCCTTGACCTCTCAGTGGCCTTCGATACGATCGACCATGGTATCCTTCTGCGATGGTGGTTCTCCTCCGACCTCTCCGACAGGTCACAGTCGGTGTTGGTCGGAGGACTGAGGTTGACTCCTAGGCCCCTCAATTATGGGGTGCTGCAGGGGTCAGTCTTGTCCCCCCTCCTATTTAACATCTACATGAAGCCACTGGGTGAGATCATTCGCCGGCACGGGATTAAATACCACCAGTATGCGGACGACACTCAGTTGTGTCTGTCCGCCCTGTGCCAACTCAGTGAAGAGGTGGAAGTGATGTGCCAGTGCCTGGAAGCTTTTAGGGTCTGGATGGGAGTGAACAAACTCGCACTCAATCCTGACAAGACCGAATGGCTGTGGATGTTGCCCCCTAAGGACGGTCCATCTAGTCCGTCCTTAAGCCTGGGAGGAGAAAATCTGCTCCCCTCAGAGAGGGTTAGCAACTTGGGGGTCCTCCTGGACCTGCAGCTGACTTTGGAACACCACCTGTTGGCTGTAACCAGGGGGGCCTTTGCCCAGGTTCGCCTGGTGCACCAGTTGCAGCCCTATTTGGACCGGGCGGCACTTCAGACAGTTACTCATGCCCTCATCATCTCAAGACTGGATTACTGTAATGTGCTCTACTTGGGGCTGCCCCTGAAAAGTGTTCGGAGACTACAATTAGTCCAGAATTCAGCTGCGTGAGCGATATTGGGTGTACCAATGTACAGCCATACTACACCTATCCTCAGCGAGCTGCACTGGCTTCCCATTGGTCTCTGAGCACGATACAAGGTCCTGGTTATCACCTTTAAAGCCCTACATGGCCTCGGACCCGGATATCTGCTAGACCAACTTCTGCCGCATACCTCCCTTAGACCAATAAGATCGCACAGGATGGGCCTTCTCCTGGTGCCTTCAGCGGGACAATGCCAGCTGGCGACGCCTAGGAGTAGGGCCTTCTCTGTTGCCGCTCCGGACCTATGGAATGAGCTGCCCCCAGAGATCCGGGCCCTACCCACTCTCATGGCCTTCCACAAAGCTATTAAAACCTGGATTTTCTGGCAGGCCTGGGGCGGTTGACCTCTTGACTGAGGTCCAGCCCCCCTCTGGTTGGGTGTATGTTGTGCTTCTTTTTAACTTTGTTGTGTCCTATCGTTTTTAAATTCTTTTTTAATATTTTCATTTCTGTAAGCCGCCCGGAGTCCTTCGGGATTGGGTGGCCTAGAAATTCAATAAATGAAATGAAATGAAATGTGCTTCATCCTGCGCTGAGTGGAAAGATGTCATCACCACACTCTATGCATTTGTGGGCCATGGATCCAGGAAGGTGAATGTGGACTAAGACAGAACCCATCTGCCCAGTCTGGGGTGGCACCACATAACTTCCCATGTTGAGCTAATTGAACTGTTCCAGGAGACCTGTCAGTGATTGACACTGTGATTGTGGTTGCAGGGCCCACTCCCTGGAGTTGTCAGATCCCAGAGGTCTCAGCTCCCTCCACTTGGGGGTCCAGGAGGGCCCCGTCTGACAGATCCCCATCCTGGATTTGGGGGGGTGCCACCTCGATTCCCATCTCCTGAGGTGGCCCAGTACCAGTAGCTTCTCCCCACTGGGAGGGGTCTGGTTGAGTTAGTTCTCAAGGTGCTGGCTCTTTTGGCTGGGTACCCTGTCAACATTCCACTTCTGTGGCCTCCACTGCTTGCACTGCACACTCAGGAGGGGAGTAGATGGTCCCAAGGTAGACCCTTGTGCTGTTTCCAGTAGCTCCCTCCTCAGTTATCGCCTTCCCCTCCATTATCTTCCTTGAGTCTTTATACCACCCAGGTGACAGGTCGGTGCTCAG
This sequence comes from Thamnophis sirtalis, assembly GCF_051295495.1. Lineage (NCBI taxonomy): Eukaryota > Metazoa > Chordata > Lepidosauria > Squamata > Natricidae > Thamnophis > Thamnophis sirtalis. Next base: position 6,060,232 of record NW_028261383.1, read on the forward strand.
TGATCAGGACCCTGGACAGCACCCTGGTGAACAAGGAGCTGGTTAGAGTTTTAAAAGAAGATTCGAATTAATGTCAGGGCTCCAAGTAACATTCCCCAACAAAAGAAGGCTAATCATCTACCAACTCTTTGAAATCCGCCCTCCCATTTTCCAAGCACTAAAAGTGGCAGACCTGAAGCTCCAAAGAAAAATATCCCAGCGTCCTTCAGGATTGGGCGGCATATAAATGTGGTTAATTAAATTAAATTAAATTAAATTAAATTAAATTAAATTAAATTAAATTAAATTAAATATGGCTTCCATGGCTAACAGGGCCAGTAAAATGCTGTGGACATAATTTATTTAGTTGCCCAAAAATATCAACAAAGTCCTGGCCTAAGTTAACAAAAGAATAGATTCAAGATCATGGGAAATATTAATACCACTTTATAATGCCTTGGTAAGACCACACTTGGAATATTGCATCACCATGATATAAAAAAACTTCTGAGACTTTAAAAAGAGTGTACAGAAGAGCAAGAAAGATGAATAGAGGACTGGAGGCAGGAATTGGGTATAGTTTAATAAAAAGAAGTATTAGGGGTGACGTAAACGATATTCCAATATCTTCAGGGCTGCTGGAAAGAAGAGGGAGTCAGCCTATTCCCCAAAGCACCTGAAGGCAAAACAAGAAGCAATGGATGGAAACTAATCAAAGAGAGATCCAACCTAGAGCTAATGATAAATTTCCTGACGGTTCAAACATTGAATGACATTCTGGTCTGAGTAGTCATATTGGGGTAAAGCCATATTGATTGCTAATTATTTAATCAAAAGGCTGTGGAGTTCCTCCATTAATGATACTCCATATCCAGTGCTATATGGGAGAAAGCCATCTCTGGGACATATAAGGGTGTTTGGAAGCTATGTGTGGGTGTATATTCCAAAAGCAATTAGAAGAAAAGGACAGCTTTCTAGAAAAGAATTCTTACAAAATTTGAGGATTTAGGATCATACAGATGTGATGTGATGGATGGATTTGGCTAAACTCTCAGTCAGAGGTTGGGATAATTCATACATTTACAAATTCTTCTTGTGGACACTTCAGAAGTTTATGGGTGGTCACTGGGAGATGAAAGTGGATTTGCTCCTTATCCAGAATACTATTTTATCTTCTTAAAATAAAAGTTTACTAAAATATCCTATTCACAAAAATATGACATGCTGAGCTCATGAGATTTATTTTCAATTTTAGCTATTTTACTCACCTATGCACTAACATTTAATGTTTACAATAAGAAAACAAAGTGCTTTATCCCAAAATTGTAGAATAGGAGTGTAAAGGGCTTGAATGAAATCAGATTTTGTTCATTCAAGGCAGAGCCGGTGTGAAAAAGAATGAAGAAATGTCACGAACAATGTGTATGCTTTGCAAGTTGACAGTCTATTTCTTGTTATCATTTTATTGGGAATTAAAAAAAAGTAAAATCATTATAAAGATTAGATCATTATAAAATGTGATTGGACACACAAGGAATTTGTCTTTGGTGCATATGCTCTCAGTGTACATAAAAAGATACATTCGTCAAGAATCATAAGGTACAACAGTTAATGATAGTCAAAGGGTACAAATCATACTAAAAACAATCAATATAAATTGTAAGGATACAAGCAACAAAGTTACAGTCATACAGTTATAAGTGGGAGGAGATGGATGATATGAATGAGGAGAAGATTAATAGTAATGCAGACTTAGTAAATAGTTTGACAGTTTTGAGGAAATTATTTGTTTAGCAGCGTGATGGCATTCTGGAAAAAACTGTTCTTGTGTCTAGTTGTTCTGGTGTGCAGTGCTCTATAGCATTGTTTTGAGGGTAGGAGTTGAAACAATTTATGCCCAGGATGTGAGGGGGTCTGTTGATATTTTCACAGCTCTCTTTGGGCAGCTGTTAGGAAGAAGCAAGTAATTTTTCCACTCACATATAGAAACTTGGGCACACAGAGTGCACATCTGCTCATTTTGCCAATCATTGCACCTCTTCCTATTTACCACTACAGTGTGAGAAAGAGGTTGCAGAACATTATGGACATATTTGTCGATTTTGTAGGTAGCCAATGTGGTTGTAATCTGAGAGAAGATGTCAGTCTCAGTCCCTTTGAGGATAATGAAAAGGTCCTTTTCCCTTCCACAACTTTACTTAGGAACTTGGCCATTGAAGTGAGGTTTCCCCTTCCCTCAACCCTCCTACCTTTTCATAATGGCCTAAAGATTAACCACTCACTAGGCTTGGAGCCCTAGTGGGGGAACAGAACAATGGAGGTGGTTGATTGAGTAATAACGGATACCACCACTCTGCCACTGTGAACGCCACCCTCCTCATGTGTCCTTGGTTTTGATATCTGATTTAAACTGTTTATGTTTTGAACGGGTATGTAACTATAAGCTGCCCAAAGTTAATTTATGGTAAGATGGATAGACAGACAGAAAAAAATATATCACTGAGCTAGATAAAATTGTAAATAAGCCATGATATAACTAAAATAATGACATTTTAAAAGGACTTTTCTGTGCTATTTTTTTCTGGCATATGAACAACTTTCGCATTGCACCAGTGTCATTTTAAAAATATTCCGATGCTGCATTTCAGGGCTCATGTAATCTAAGGGCAGAGGACAGATATCATACTTCAACTGTTCAAAAGAGAATGGGGGCTATCTTGTAATTCAAAGTATGGAGGATACATTGTCTGACTGCCCCTTAATTTTTTTCAAGCAAAATCATTGACCAACTCATGGATGCAAAACAACTGGGGACATTTTCTAGGTTTGGCCTGTTGGAAAGTATGGAAAGTCAAAATTCCTCTGTTTCAAATTTCAACATTTCTTCTGGTAGTAAGTTGCTCTTTTGTATTCAGATCTGGCCTCAGAATGATAATGTAGCACTTAGGGATGAAGATGCAGCCAAGCAACCCAGCACTGGAGGCTAGGATGGAGAAGATTTGAACAGCCACCATGTATTTCCCTTTGGTGCTCAGATAAGTGGGCACAAAACTCACCCAGACACTGCAGAAGACCAGCATGCTGAAGGTGATAAGCTTGGCTTCATTGAAGGTTCCAGGCAGATTCCTAGCCAGGAAAGCCATTGTGAAGCAGATGGCAGCCAGGATTCCCATGTAGCTGAGAGTGATGTAGAACATGACAACAGAGCCTTCATTGCATTGCAGGATGATCGTTCCAGGCTGGGAATGGAAGTCAGAGTCAGGGAATGGAGGAGAAACTCCAAGCCAGATGGAGCAGATGATAATTTGGACAGCAGAACAAGCAAGAATGATGGAGTTGGCCAAACTCTTCCCTAACCATCTCTTCACTCGGTTTCCTGGTTTTGTGGCCAGGAAAGCCAGCACCACTGTGATTGTCTTGGCCAAGAGAGAAGAAATGGCAATTGAGAAGACGATGCTGAAAACCATTTGTCGGAAAAGGCAAGTGGCTTTCCTTGGTTGACCAATGAAGAGAAAGGGAGACAAGAAACAAAGCAGGAGGGAGACCAGGAGGATGTAAGAGAGATCACGATTGTTGGCTTTCACAATGTGTGTTTCCCGGTGTTTAATAAATATGATTAACACAAATCCTGTTGTTAAGAACAAGAGGAGGGCAAAAGAGAACAGGATGATGCCCAGATATTCTTCATACAGCAGGAAGGATATAACTTTGAGGATACAGAGCACCCGGTCCTCATTTGGATATTTATCATCAGGACATTTGGTGCATTTTTCCATATCTGAGAAAACCACAAAGCAACATTTCTTCAACATTCTGTCCTTTTAAATGGCAAGAAATACATTCCTGAAGCAACAGCCATGAGCATTTTCAAAGAAGCAATGGTTAATATTTGAAGTAAAATGATGAATTCTGAAGAACATAATTGTCTGTCCATCCATTCGATCCATTCATCCAATCCATCCATCCATCCATTCTCATTTCCTGTGAAGTGTTCAGAATTTCCCTAGGAACCTAGAGTATTAGAGATTAATAATGGATCAGTTCATCTTTCTAGACACACTTCCTGAGTCCCGCAGGATGGGATTTTTTTAATATAATGAACTCAGATTATGTGCATCTTGTGAACTCTTGGAAACTGGTAGAGGAAGCTCAAGTCATGGAGATAATCTGGAACGGCTAATGGGAGAAATGGTAATATGGGTGGAATGAGGTATCCCAGTGATCTACTTTGAGCGGCTCGAATAAAATATATAGCAATAATCTTTTCAATAATTATCCTAAAATAAAGAAATCTGACGTTCCTAGAAGTCAAAATATAGAGGGAAACATCCAAGCAAAAATAAAAACAAAAGAGGAGAGATATTTTATCTGGCAGTAATACAGGTTGGGCAATAATGGCAAACACTCTTATCTCATCCCAGCCCCTCTTTCAAGATCATTTTGCTGTTTTTCCCATTAGTTAAGAAATTGTGCAGTTCCAAAATAAAAAACAGAAAACATTGTGCTTCTATCTGTGTTTTAACTTATATTTCTATAAAAATGTTCTGGATCCGTGGTGGTATTCAAATTATTTTCCTACCAGTTCTGTGGGCATGGATTGGTGGGCGTGGCTTGGTGGGTGGCACCTTGTTGTGAGTGACATTGAGTTGGCCATGCCCACTCAGTCACATGGCACTCACCAAGCCACACCCACCAAGCCAACACCCACAGAACAGGCAGAAAGTTCTAGCATTCAACCTGGATGCTTCTCTCCTCCTTCTCATGTTTGCTCTATGTGTATGAGGCCAAGAAGGAGGAAAGAAGCAGCCAGGTTAAATACTGTGCCAAAGAGAAGCTGAACTTTTCTGCCTTGCTTCACAGTTGAGCTGCTTGGAAGGCAGCTCCTGCAGCCTGCCTTCCCCTGTACAGTGCCCCCTCCCCTACACGTCAAAGTACCTTAACAGACAGCAGCAGCTGCCTTCCAAGCAGCTCCACTGCGATGTTGTCCCTCTGGCGCAGCAAGCTGTTCTCCTGGCCAGTGTGGCCATGAACAACACTGGTAGGCAATGGGGTGCACTGTGTGCATGCATGGCTGGTGTAAGGAAAAGGCAGCAGCAGCAATCACAGGACTTCACTTCAGGCCTCTTTTTTGACCTGAAGTAAAATCCGTGACTACCACCGCCATTGCCACCCTGTTCTTTGCACTTGCGGTGCATGGCGACCTCAATTGCCTACCGGTGCCACTCACGGCCACACCAGCCAGGAGAAAAACCTGCTGTGCCGGAGGAATAGTGTCACAGCGGAACTGCTCTGAAGGCAGCCAAAAACTACCGACTGGTGACTGGAGACTTCTCGGCGCAAAATGTAGTGAAGCTTCATCCTGTTCCCATCCCCACCAAGGCATGAAGGTAGGTGAGTGAGGCAGCATGCAGGCGGAGGCCTAGGACAAGGCCAAAGCCAAATGGCATGTTCCCTGACCTGGCTGAAGTGAGCAGTGATGGGGGGAAGCTGGCTAGGTTGCAGACCTGCAATATAGCAGTGCTGGTGGCTTCACAAGCTATGTGAGCCTGGGGACAATGGGAGGGGGTGTGGCAGGGTCTGGGGATGGTAGGGCAGCTAGCACGGCTTCCAGGCTTGCTTGTAGGTAGGAGGAGGCAGCTCCATTGGGGAACAGGCACTGTGTGAGAAGGCAGCTTAGCAGGCAAGCCGCAGAGCATAGACTGTGCATGCACAAGTGAATGGCACACAATGTGCTTTGACTGGGCAGGGCACAGTGAACTGGGGAGCGGGCAGGTGGGCGAGTAGCAACCAGTTGACCAGGCAGGCAGTAGTGGGGCAAGCCAGAGGCCTTATTTACCGTTTCAGCGAACCAGTAAAAATTTCTGTTACTGTATGCACAAACCTGTCCGAACCAGCAGAATACCACCTCTGATCTGGATGAATCCAATTCCATAAGACCTGCTCTTTTCTTTGGTGTTACCCACCTTCCTGAGTGGAGATGGTCCCATCCGGACAAGGAATGCAGTCATAGCAGCAAGTTAGTTCTCCTTCTCGAGCCCTTTTGACAAATCCAGGCTGACAACTTTCCACACATTTTGACTCTGGCAGCGACTAAGCAGAAAAATAACCAATGACAAACCATCCATAGAAACCACAGGTCAAGATGAACATTAATGAAAGAGCCTTTGGCCTTCACTTAGAATTGTATGATTGTTGTGTTTTTAAATGATGTAGTGTCTTTATGTTGTAAATTGTTTATCCTCCCCCCCTTTTTTTGAACTGTGAGCCGCCCTGAGTCCCCCCAGGGAAAAGGGCAGCATACAAATAAAGTGACTATGACTATGACTAATTATATTCACTCTAACTTGTTATGAAAGATTGCAGGAAATACAACTACTGACAGATTATTCAGTTAGTTCATCCCTTTTGCTTTTGGAATATCTCATTTCAATAAGGAACTTTTCTGGAGGGATGGAGAAGTGGAAAGTCTACAGGGATGGAATTAAGAAATGATTTAAGCATTAAATGAAAACCAATGGGTTCCTTCTCATGGCTATGTTAACACTGATTCCTATGTACATCATGTATCCATATTTTAATGTATATTAACTTTTAGAATAAAAATTATTTTCAAATACTTATTAAAGTTTTATTCTATTAGAGTTATAAAAATATAATAAAACTGTGATGAAGAAGGAAACCCATGACTGATAAAGTCTACAAAGATTTTTTCAAGACTACATAAAACATTGCAAAGCTGCTCCTCTTTTAAAGTAACCTAAAAGAGTCTCCCAGGTAAGATGCATAGGAAAAACTTCCTTACTAACCAAGGCGGTCAACCTTACAGGAGTTGTTCTTCATTTACTTGTATTTCTTTTTTAAAATTTATATGGCTATCTTCTTCGTCAAATGAGACTAAAACTGAGTCCCTAGTTTTTAGAACCATGGTTAGATGACATAGAGGTAAAGTCATGAAAACATGTCCCTCAAAAAGTCAAACATCTTTTGCTGCAAAGATGAACATGACTATGAGCCCTTTGTTGGAAAAAAGTTATTTCTAAGGCCCAACAGTTTCATCTGTTGAAGAAAATACAATTTAGTGACAGCAATTGCCATGAAAAGACAGACCCATCTTTATCAATACTGAAATTTGCAGCCTCATTTCTGCCCAGAGACACTTAAGGTAAAGAACAATCAAAATAAACAATTGCATTCAAGGAATTTTCAGATGAAGTGCTCTTTTTAAAGCCAAAGGCCAAATCTAAGTAACATTTCCTTTCAAATTCTCCGTTGTTACTTCCACTATCAAGAAGGGCTTTCTTTGGATCAAAGTCCTGGTATGTATTACTGAAACCTGGCTGGGCACAGAAGGAGGAGTCCCCCTTGTAGAGATGTGCCCAGAGGGATTTCAGGTGCTTCATCAGCCGAGAGCCCAGGGAAGGGGTGGCGGTGTGGCTATTGTAATCCGGGAGTCTCTGTTACCTCGTAGGGTCCCTGCTCCGGAGCTTGTCGGGTGTGAGTCTCTGCTGATAAAGTTGGACCTCAAGGGTCAAGTGGGTTTGCTGCTAACGTACCTGCCTCCCAACTGCGTTGCAGCATCCCTCCCCTCGCTCCTCGAGTCAGTAGCCGAGCTGGCAGTTGAGTTCCCCAGGCTTATAGTTCTGGGGGATTTCAACTTGCCATCGCTCGGTGAATGCTCTGATGGGGCGCAGGAGTTCATGGCCTCCATGACGGCCATGGGCTTGACCCAAGTAATTCGGGGCCCAACCCATGCAGCGGGTCACATGCTCGACCTCGTATTCCTCTCGGAGCAGTGGATGTGTGATCTTGGTCTGAGGGGTAATGAGATCATACCCCTGTCGTGGTCAGACCATTGCCTACTGAGGCTTGACTTCCGGAGGCCAAACCCCCACCGTAGGGAGGAGGAACCGACCAGGTGGTTCCGCCCCAGGCGACTTATGGATCCTCTGAGGTTCCAGACGGAGCTTGGGGTTATTCCTGATACCCTCGCCCACAGTTCGGCGGAGACTCTGGCCGCCGCCTGGTACTCGGCGGCGTCGGAGTCTCTCGACCGGATTGCGCCACTACGGCCCCTCCGGGTCAGTGGATCCCGGAGAGTTCCCTGGTTCACCGAGGAACTCCGGGAGAAGAAACGCCGGAGGAGATGCCTAGAGCACCAGTGGAGGTCCGATAGGTCCGAGGCAAGCCGAGCACTCTTAACTACTTGCACCAAGGACTATGTCCGAGCATTAAGAGCTGCGAAAAGATCATATATCTCTTCCTTGGTTGCGTCCGCCGAGTCACGCCCAGCCGCCCTGTTCAGGATAACCCGCTCCCTCCTTAATAGGAGGGAGGCGGGAAACCCCTTGCAGGGTAGGGCTGAGGATTACGCTCAATTCTTGGCGGACAAAGTAGCTCGGCTTCGATCGGACCTGGACTCCACCGCAGTAGATCCAGCTGAGACGCAGGAGGATCATCTGTTACATCAGCTCTGGGTTGAGTTCCAGGAAGTTGCCTCAGGGGATGTGGACAAGGCCATTCGAGCTGTAAGTGCCTCCACTTGTATTCTGGACCCGTGTCCCTCCTGGCTGGTGGCTAACAGCAGGGAGGTGACACATGGCTGGATCCAGGCGGTTGTCACCGCCTCCCTTCGGGAGGGGCACTTCCCCGCCGTACTTAAAACGGCGGTGGTGAGACCCCTCCTGAAGAAGCCATCGTTAGATCCAGCCATTTTAAATAACTTTCGTCCTGTCTCCAACCTTCCCTTTATCGGGAAGGTTGTTGAGAAGGTGGTGGCCTTTCAGCTCCAACGGGCCTTGGAGGAAGCTAGTTATCTTGACCCCTTCCAGTCCGGCTTCAGGCCTGGTTACAGCACAGAAACCGCTTTGGTCGCATTGACCGATGATCTCTGGAGGGCCAGAGATGGAGGCTATGCGTCCATCCTGGTTCTCCTGGACCTCTCAGCGGCTTTCGATACCATCGACCATGGTATCCTTCTGCGACGACTGCGGGAGGTGGGAGTGGGAGGCACTGTTCTGCGGTGGTTCTCCTCCTACCTCTCGGACAGGTCGCAGTCGGTGTTAGTTGGGGGGCAGAGATCGTCCCTGAGGCCCCTAACATGTGGGGTACCCCAGGGTTCGGTCCTATCACCCCTACTATTTAACATATACATGAAACCGCTGGGCGAGATCATTCGGAGGCACGGGATAAAATACCACCAATATGCGGACGATACACAATTGTATCTGTCCGCCCCGTGCCAACTCAATGAAGCGGTGGACGTGATGAACCAGGGTCTGGAGGCCGTTAAGAACTGGATGAGTGCTAACAAACTGGTACTCAACCCGGATAAGACCGAGTGGCTGTTGTGTTTCCCCCCCAATAATTTGGCTAATACACCAACGCTTAGGCTGGGGGGTCAAATTCTATACCCCTCAGATAGGGTCCGCAACTTAGGAGTCCTCCTGGATCCACAGCTGACTTTTGATCACCAGCTGTCGGCTGTGACCAGGGGGGCATTTGCCCAGGTTCGCCTGGTCCGCCAGTTGCGGCCCTACTTAGATCGGGGGGCTCTCACAGCAGTCACTCGAGCCCTTGTGATCTCTAGACTGGAATACTGCAATGGGCTCTACATGGGGTTGCCCCTGAAGTGCATCCGGCGACTACAGTTAGTCCAAAATGCAGCCGCGCGAGTGATAGTGGGCGCACCACGGTTCGCCCACGTTACACCTGTCCTCCGCGAGCTGCACTGGCTACCTGTTGGTCTCCGGGTGCGCTTCAGGATACTGATGACCATCTTTAAAGCACTCCATGGTAGTGGATCTGGGTACTTGAGAGACCGCCTTCTGCCGATTACCTCCCTAAATTGACCAATTAGATCGCACAGACTGGGCCTCCTCCGAATTCCATCTGCCAGTCAATACCGACTGGCGACCACGCGGAGGAGAGCCTTTTCTGTTGCTGCCCCGACCCTGTGGAACGAGCTCCCCATGGAGATCCGCACCCTCACCACTATCCAGACCTTCCGCGCAGCCCTCAAGATCTGGCTCTCCCAGCAGGCCTGGGGATAGGCTCCTAATTACCCGCCCGAGTGTTTGACTGTTGAATGAAAGTTGGGTTTTTATTACTTTTCTGTTGTTCACATATTGTTTTGTTTTGACCTTGCACCTCCCCTTCCTTGTGGTTGTAAGCCGCCCTGAGTCCCCTCAGGGAAAAGGGCGGCATATAAATCCCAATAAATACCTAAATACCTAAATACCAAAGTCGTGTTTCAGTGTTCTGGTTTCCTGGGTCAGGGCATTATCTCACATCAGACCAGTTATTACGATTTCAGGTGAACCAAATACCTTCAACCTCCTTCCAATGAGCAGAAGTCCTATTGCTTTATCCCAGTGGTGAAAGGAAATGATGGATAATTCTGGCCAACATATTACTGAATGTGGACACTGCCCCCAGCCAGGACAATCTGAATTCCAAGGCATATTTGCTACAGGGACCAAGAGGCTATCTATCCAGTCATGATTCAATTTCATTGGATTCTGTCCAAACCTGAACTTGGGAACTGTTTAACAGAATTGCCTTTGCTTTTTTTAGAAAAAGGAACAAGCAAATTTGAGTCTATCAGTACCACAATCATTGGTACTTGAGGGCCTCTCTCATTAGCTTTATGGAGATACCAGATTACAGAGGATGCACAAAAGGGCCATGACCTGAATCCTAAAAATTGTCACCCATCATCCCATGTTGAACAGTGCAGCATCAGCTTAAAACATTGCTCCACACTTTAGCATGTAAAGGACACCTTGATCAATAGTATTAAAGCCTTCCAAGCAATCTAACAATTGTGAGATTTCTACCCACCCCAATTCAATTCTCAGTGAAGTCAGTTACCTTGGTGATGAAACTTAGCCAACTCAATATTTCTCCTACCTTCTTATGCAAGTTTAGCCATGATAGAGCACCTTTTTTTAGAGTAAATCTCTGCTTTTCAAAACTCCCCATTTCCTTGTCAACGGGTTCCATTCTGGGCAAAGGCACCCAGCTTAGGACGTTCAGATCTGCTGTTATATCTCCATTTTGGTCCAAGTAAAATTTTTGATGGGAAATATTGAAAAACTCATTCTTCTCCAGGAATGGATGGAACTAGAAGAGAAACATCCAGGAATTTTAAAATCAGAAACCTTGGTTTCTTATCCCAGGTGGTCTTTTCACATTTGAATCTACAGTTGTCTAGCTTTGAGATATTGTCAGTTGGGGGAACAAGCATTACCACTATCTTCAAAAGTGAAACAGGCCCAGATAAATTTGTAGGTTTGCTAACAAATTAAAAAGGGAAAGAAAAGAGTCACCAGAAATGTTGTCATATACAGGACCCCAGGACATTCAGAGGATTATGATAGCATTCTGGTTGAAGAGATAACCCAGATGGCAATGAAGGGAGAGGTTGTAATCATGAGGAACTTCAAGACCCCTGACATTAATTGGAATTTTTTAACTGCACTTACAATCAGGAGCAGGGATATGTTAGAGGGTGCCTTGCTAAAACAGTAAAATGCCCAACAAAGGGGGGGGGACCATATTCTAGACTTAGTTTTGATAAAAGGGGATAGAGGACCAGATGTTGAGGTGGGGGAAAACTTAGATTCCAGTGATCACTAAGGCCTTTGGTTTAACATTAAAACTAAAACTGATACAACATACATTAAAACTAAATTTTTAGAATTTAAGCAGACTAGGTTTACCAAAATGGGGGATTATCTAAAACATAAACTTGAAGGCTGGAATAAAGTGACAGGAGTTAGTGTTCAATGGATGCTGATAAAATCTGTCTTCTTGTAGGCAACAAGTTTCTGTGAGAGCCACATTAGTCACCACACTATAAAAAAGATGTTGAGGCTGTAGAAAGAGTGCAGGGAAGAGCAACTAAGATGATAAGGGCACTGCAGTCTAAAACATATGAAAAATGGTTGCAGGAACTGGGCATGGCTAGTCTAGTGAACAGAAGGAAAAGGGGAGACATGAGAGCAGATAGCAAGAGAGCTGTGCCTGTTAACCAGTAAAGATCAATCTCCCCTTCACTGTTTGTCTTAATGGAAAAACAGAGAAGTAATCAGTCAGAGACACATTAATTCCTGCAAAAAGAAAGAGTTGGGCTAGATGGTTTCAAAGTCTCCTTCAAATTGTGGCAAACTCTATGATCCTAATCATAGAACCCCGAGTACAGCAAATTATTTAAAATGCATACATTGTTTTGAAAGTAGCAGTTTTAACATCTACATATATGGGTCATGGTGCCCATCTGGAATGTCTGTCTGTCTACCTAGCTCAGATTTGTGACTATGGTCAGCATACAACATTAAAGCAAATAAAACCACAAAGACTAAATATTTCTAATTACAATTAAAAATTACAATTAAAAGGATGGGGAGAAAAGGAGTATGATAGACAGTGGGAAGCTGGGATTGTCTCTTAATTGGAAGTAAACTGGTAGCTAGAATAGCTCGCAGAGCAGTGGGGTAACTACAATAATTCTAGGGGCAATCAAAACTTCCCATGTTTCTGTCTTAGGCGATAGTTATATCTTCTGAATGCTCTTCAAGTGTAACCCCATGTGGAGTGCCTTGCAGTAGTCCAAGAATCAGATACCCAGTGGTTGATTGACTGAACATTGGAACCAGTGGTGTGATCCTCCGGGTTTAACAACCGTTTTGGTTATCACGTTTTTCGTGCACACCCATGCCTGATGTGCGGTGTGCACACATTTACAGTTTGAAGAAATTTTCACTTCCAGGTTTCTTTGGAGGAGTAACACAGCTGATTCATGCAGCAATCCACTCTATCATATGAACCAGCTAAGAAGATAAAAGTAGGAAAATAGGGCAGGCGGGTGGGCCAATCTGATTGTCAGGGCAAATCGGTTCGCTCCCAGCTGATTGTCGGAGTTAACCTGAACCGTTCCGCACCGATAGAATCTCACCCGACTGGAACTTCTTATTCAGGAAAAAGAGGAACTGGCACACAACACAGATTTCTGCAAAGGCTCCCTTAGGTATGACTGCCATCTGCTTGTTGTTTGAGCAACAGTCCCAAGCCCAGGTGAATCCCAAAGTTACAAACCAGTTCTCTCAGGGGTAGTGCAACCCAAACCAGAATTAACGATGTTAAATTAATGGATCCTGAAGATCCATGCAACTAAAGGCATTTGGTCTTGAGATGGGTCAGCCAAAACCTCTTGTCTCCTGTCCCCACAACTTTATACACTGAGTGATGAGATTGGCCAAGCTGTAGCACAAGGAGTTTGAGAAGCTTCCTCTCCCTCTCTTTTGCATTTTCATGGAACCTGCTAGGGACACCTACCTGCCATGGCTGCAGCTTTGGAGCCCCCAGCCTCTCTTCACCCTTCTTGTTTCTCCTCCTGGATCTGGAAGAATATGCAGCTTTCAAGACATAGGCCAGAGTCTTAATAAAATTGTGTAAATGGAGTTGAGATGAGATATAATTCCTCCTTCTTTCCACAAGAGGCTTCAGTGGTTCTTTCTGGGTGCATCTTTTCCGTCCTTTGACAGAAAAAACATGCTTTGAATAAAAGCAGTGAAAATCCCGATCTTCCATACGCACAAGGATTTTGGTTCCAAGGACATCATCTTCTGGTCTTTTTTTTTCTTGAAAAGCAAAGTACCAAATACTATGGAGATATTTGTGAAAGGGCTCAAATGCCATTACCACATACTCAATGCTTTCCACGATCCAGACTTTTCCTTCAATGGGTCCTGGAATAGTTTCAAATGTTTGGTGCAAAGTTTGAATTCTGTCCCATGGTCTAACATATTCTATGTAGTTCACAAACACATTGACTTGTCTCCACTTAGAGATGACATCCCTGAGGGGTGTTGTATGTCCAGCTGCTGAGAATCGTTGTGCTATAACAACACAAATTCCATTCCTGACAAGCAAAGTAGTAAAGGTCCTCATGAAATTCTCTCCCTCCTCTGTGTCTGAAGTAAAGAGTCCAATCAAGGTCCATCTGAAATGGAGGAGAATTTGGACAATGGCTGGATAGGTGATCCCCTTTTGGGGGAGAATTCGGTGGAAAAAAGGGAATTGACTTTTATCATTGAGAGCCTCTGAAATGATTCCATCACTGATCTGAAAAGGCAATGAAGAATGCTATGATACAAGATAGTACAGAATACTAACAAGTCCTTATATAAAAATAAAATTAAAAAAGCAAGTTAAAAAGAATAAGAGTAAAGAATGCAAATCATATTTCTCTTTCATTCTTCCAATTTACCATAATGGTAGGTAGGTAGGTAGAGAGAGAGAGAGAGAGAGACAGAGATAGAGATATAATATTGAAAATTACTCCCAGATAAGAAATTGTTAATTCACACTACTGTTCCATCTTTAAACGGCCATCTATCTTTATGATGTCATTTCCAAAGATCATAAATTTCAGTTTTTATTTATTAATAATCACACAATTGATGGAGAAGTATATTTGTAGCTCAGGGTTAAACTGTGCTCTGTGAGCTTTCTTGTCTTCTTTCAGACATTTTATTATGAAACTAGGTTATATCATTAGTAGGGAGTGGGATCTGCACTCATTTAATTTTCTAGTTGCAGTAAAGGAGATATTTGTAGCTCAGGGTTGAAATGACAAAGTCAAAGCAATTGCCGATAGTGGATCAACTCTGTCTAAACCCTGCTTTTTCTTCTGCAAGGACTGAACCTTTCATCTACCCATTCTCACCTCTACTCCAGAGGAAGCTAGCATGCATTTGAACTACAATATTTATTAGAAAAATTGGTCAGTAATTGCAAGATTTCAGAATAAACAGGGTTGGAAGGGAACTTAGATGTCATCTAGTCCAACATCCTGCTCCGACAGGAAACCCTGTACCATTTCAAGCAAATGACTGTCCAACATCTTCTTAAAAACTTCCAGTGTTGGAGCATGCACAACTTCTGGAAGCAAGTTGTTCACTGATTAGTTGTTCTCGCTGTCAGGAAATTTCTTCTTAATTTTATGTTGCTTCTCTCCTTGATTAGTTTCTATCCATTGCCTCTTGCCCTGCCTTCAGGTGCTTTGAGAATAGATTGAATCCTTCTTTGTGGCAGCCTCTCAGATATTGGAAGACTTCTATCATGTCACTCTAGTCTTTTTTTTCATTAAAGTAGACATACCCAATTTCAGCAAACCTTTTTTTTAAACTTATTTTACCTTCCAATCCCCTAATCATCTTTGTTCCTCTTCTCTGCACTCTTTCTAGAATCTGAACATTATTTTTACATTGTGGTGGCCAAAGCTGGATGCAGTATTCCGAGTGAGGCCTTACCAAGGCATTATGAAGTGGTATTAACACTTCACGTGATCTTGATTCCATCCCTCTGTTAATACAGCCTAGAACTGAATTGGTTTTTTGGCAAATGTAGCACATTGCTGGCTCTTACCATTGTCCACTAGGATTCCCTCTCACAGTTACTACTATTAAACCAGTTACCACCTACAGTACTATACATGTGCATTTGGGTTTTCTTGGCTTTATGTAGAGCCTTACATTTTTCACTATTGAATTTCATTTTGTTAAACAGCTCTCAAAGTTTAAATCTGTCAAAATCCTTCTGTTTCTTAACCCTATCTTCTGGAGTGTTGGCTGTTCCTGACACCTTGGTGCCATCTTCAAATCTGATGAGTTCCCCATCTACCCCCTCATCCAAATCATTGATGAAAATGTTGAAGACTACTGGGTTTGAGATAAAACCTTGCTGTAACCTACTGCGTACTTCCCTCCATGTAGATGTAATCCCACTGAGGACTACACATTGAGTGTGGTTGGCCAGCCAGTTATGAATCCATCTGGTGGTGATGCTGTCTAACCCACGTTTTTATTTCTTATTAAGTAGTAGGTTGTGGCCTAATTTATCAAATGCCAGGATACAGCTACAGTATTTCTCTGGTCCACTAATTTTGTCACTTTGTCCAAAAATGCAATCAGAGTTGTTTGGCAATATCTGTTTTTGACAAACCATTGTTAATGTTTGGTTATGATTTTGTTTGCCTCCAAGTGTTCACAGAATCATTGTTTGATTTTCTTTTCCAGGCTTTTCCCAGGTATTGATGTCAGGCTGGTAGATCCAGTTCGTGTATCAATATTTCTTTCTTTTTTTCTTTTTTGGAAGTTGGGAACTACATCAGCTGTTTTCCAGTCCTTTGGTAGTTCCTGGGTGCTCCAGGATCTTTGAAAGATATAGTTATGTGATTCTGAGATCACATCAGCCAGTACCTTCAGAACGTTAGGGTGCAATCCACCTGGTCCTGATGATTTGAACTTATCTAGGGTGGTGCTCTCTTACTATTTTCTTGCCTATTGTATTCATAATCTTTTTTTTTGTAATGGTACTAGGTTTTTTTTTCCTTTTGTGTAAAGACATGCAAAAACTGAATTTTTTTTTTTAAATTAATTTTTATTCCTTTTTCATTAATAGGAATATTGCCATCTTCCACCAAAGTGTGTATAGTAGATACTACTTATATCTGTAAATAAACTTGTCAGTAGAGGACTACATCAATTGGGATTTTTTTAAATCGTTCAGCCATTGGAAAATTGTTTCTGTGCCTTCATTTGTCATCAAATTTTCTACTATGATTTTTATAAGAAATACATGAAGGGGTACAATAGATGACATTTTGGCTAAAGTGCTTGTAATTATTTTAGTGTTGATTAATGCTCTGGTCTGAACAAGTCCAAAAGTCATATATTGAATGTAGCCAAGATAGCTATTGGGATTCTTTTCATGATTCCCATAATTGTTCACCATGGAAAATATCATTATCTTGTTTAAAATTTTGCATAAAACATATCCTCAGTGCTGCACCTTCAATTTTTACCAAAGAACTTTGGACTGAACACAAAGCCTCACTGTCATAAGTATGCAGTAGAAGCCCCCAAAAGCAATGGGGATGGTAACATCTCCCCACTGTATATCCCAAACAACAGCCATGATGCCTGTAAAGACTATAGTGAAAAAAGAGCTCTTGAAGACAAAATATGGCTGGATCTATCACTCACCCACAATCTCGTTACTCACTTTGCCAAATAGAAAAATAACACCAACCTGTGGGACTTTATAGGGGTTTGCTAATGTAGACATCTGCATGGGGAGTTCCAGTTTAGCTCCATCAACAAGAGCCAAAATGTTTTCCTTCCTTCCACAGCTGTAGTTGGGAACATTGGCTTGTCCAGTAGAGAGCATGTCTAGCAAGGCTTCTGAAGTAGCAAAGGTGTTGAAATAGTTGTTATGGATGCTGTAGCCAAGGGTGAGATTGTGCAGGAGCTGGTGATTCTTGTTGACCATTTGAACGGCAAAAATCAGGATTAGCACTTTAAAATAAGTTGACCGCCTATTAAAAATGTTTATATTATTACCATAATCATCAACATATTTTTTCAATGTAACCCTCTTTGTCTCCACAAGTCTACCGTGTCTTAAGCCAATACCAATCCAAAGCCAAAGGCACATGATAGCCACCTATTAGCATGTATCTTTTATGAGCATTGAGAAGATGGGATGGGGAAAATTAGGAATCTGTTAAGAATCACAAATACACTATTGTTTGTAGCAGTCCTAATTTTCATTTGTCCAGTAATCTGTATTCAAAATCACCCAATTATTTAAATACAACCACCATAAACTGAAGAGGAAATTTCATAAGTGACCCAGAAAAGCAACTGTACAAAGAAGTCAACCTCTGTTCCTCTAAGAATCAGGCACAACCAAACTCAACATCCAAGTGATGAACTCCACATTGGATGGGAATGGGTAAATAATAAGGACTTGTTTCACATTTTATTTGCTTCAGGTTTGGGTCTGAGTGTATCCCAGAAAAGAGGAATGCCATGGAAATCAAAATTATTCAGGAAATTAGACAGGTCCTGCAATATAGAGGTAAGTGAAAACAGAAGAAAATAAGAGTGTTAGATCTGCATATGGAAGGAATGCAGATCCATCACCCTGAACAACTTACGAGTGAGATTGACTAGAAGGAGCCATGTTGAAAGGCCAAATTACACGTGGAGTGTGTGTTTCCGAGGTTACTATACCAATGAAATGGTCTCCTGGCCTGTAATAGTTCCATGGTTTTTTCCCATCCCGGATCTCAAAATTCAGAGGGCATGTCTTTCTAACCTTCACAGAAACTGCCTGAGACACCAACAGCATCAGAAGCAAAAGATCCATAATTTACAAGGCTGAATCAATCTCAAAGAACAAGAAGAATTAGAAGAATTGAAAGCATCCACACTTTTCTGATTCAGACAGAGACAAACCAATCTTCACCTAAACATAGAGAAAGGTACATTCAAGAGCACAATCTCTCTTGCCCTAAAACTTCTTCCACAATGAGACTGATCTCTGGCATTTATCCTTTTCTGATGAAAGATCCCTATCTTGTTGCTTCAGTCTGATTTTAACATCAGTCACTGTAGGAGAGGATGTCTCAACGTCTGAGATGGTGATAATTACAATGAGAAATAATTTCTCCTCTGGGGATCCTGAAGTTCTTCCAAGATTACAAGTATACAGGGTCAACCGAAGAATAACATTTAAGTGAAAAATCACAAATACACACCTGAAGGTGCTAAGGTCCTTCCTGTCAGAACAGGTCCAGAAAATGATGGTTGTGGAAAATTGGTCAACACTGAGGGTATTGACTTCTGCTGTCCTTCATCATGGTGTCTTATCTCCAGAGACTGTTGAGGAAGACTCATTTGTTCTGAGTTTGCACAGTTTGGAGAACTGGTAAAATGCACCACCCCTCCCCTTCCCACCCCTTCTTGCCCCTTCCCGGCAAGTCA
The DNA here is from genome assembly GCF_051295495.1 of Thamnophis sirtalis. Taxonomy (NCBI): domain Eukaryota; kingdom Metazoa; phylum Chordata; class Lepidosauria; order Squamata; family Natricidae; genus Thamnophis; species Thamnophis sirtalis. The sequence continues at coordinate 6,079,044 of NW_028261383.1, forward strand.
CTCATTATTTTGTTGCCCACTCACCCGCTGTGCCATTGCTAACCTGACTTCACCCACCATAATATTGCTGCCTGACATTGCCCGCCATTGCTGCCTGATTTCCACTGCAGACCTGATCTCCTTCACATGAGCCTGCAAGCAAGCCCTAGTTGAGGTGAACTCCCTGGTCAGCTTAGGCCGCTGCCGCTGTGCTGCCCCCCCCAAATATCCCCAGCCTTGCCTGCTTCCTCTTTATCCTTTATTTTCAATGTCAACCTTTTCATCTCTGCACAATCTAATATTTTTTTATTATTATCTCTACTGTTGGCAACTTATTTAATTTCCAATTTTGGGCAAATACAATTCTTGCTGCTGTACTTACATGTATAAACAAATAGGTATCCTCTTTCTTATGTTTCTCTGGGAAAATACCCAATAAAAATGTCTCTGGTCTAAATTCTATTTTTTGTTATAACATTTTCTCTAGCCATGCTCTTATTTTATTCCAATATTTCCTTGCTTCTGCGTATGTCCACCACATATGACAATATGAATCTGTTGCTTGTTGACATTGCCAACATTTTGCTGACTTGTCTTTAAACATCTTTGCTAATTTTTCCAGTGACATGTGCCATCTATAAAACATTTTCTTTGTAAGCTGTTGACATGGTTAATTTATAATTCCTTTACCATAGTTGTTGCCATTTTTAATTGAACTGTTCCAGGAGACCTGCCAGTGATTGACACTGTGATGGTGGTTGCAGGGCCCACTCCTTGGAGTTGTCAGATCCCGAAATCTCATCTCCCTCCATTTGAGGGTCCGGGAGGGTCCTGTCTGACAGGTCCCCATCCTGGATTCGGGGGGTGCCACCTCGATTTCCATCTCCTGAGGTGGCCTAGTACCAGCAGCTTCTCCCCACTGGGAGGGGTCTAGTTGAGTGAGTTGACAAGGTGATGGCTCTTTTGGCTGGGTATCCTGTGAACACCCCACTTCTGTGGCCTCCACTGCTTGCACTGCACACTCAGGAGTGGAGTAGATGTTCCTAAGGTAGACCTTTGTGCTGGTTCCAGTAGCTCCCTCCTCAGTTATCACCTTCCCCTTCATTATCTTCCCTGAGTCTTTACACCACCCAGGTGACAGGTCGGTGCTCGGTGCTCAGGACCCTAGACAGCAGCCTGGTGAACAAGGATCTGGTTAGAGTTCTAAAAGAAGATTCGAATTAATGTCACGGTTCCAAGTAACATTCCCCAACAAAAGAAGGCTAATCCTCTACCAACTCTTTGAAATCCTTCCTCCCATTTTCCGAGCACTAAATGTGGCAGACCTGAAGCTCCAAAGAAAAACATGGCTTCCATGGCTAACAGGACCAGTAAAATACTGTGGACATAATTGATTTAGTTGCCCAAAAATATCAACAAAGTCCTGGCCTAAGTTAACAGAAGAATAGATTCAAGATCATGTGAAATATTAATACCACTTTATAATGCCTTGGTAAGACCACACTTGGAATATTGCATCACCATGATATAAAAAAAACTTCTGAGACTTTAGAAAGAGTGTACAGAAGAGCAAGAAAGATGAATAGAGGACTGGAGGCAGGAATTGGGTATAGTTTAATAAAGAGAAGTATTAGGGGTGACGTAAACGATATTCCAATATCTTCGGGGCTGCTGGAAAGAAGAGGGAGTCCGCCTATTCCCCAAAGCACCTGAAGGGAGAACAAGAAGCAATGGATGGAAATTTATCAAAGAAACATCCAACCTAGAGCTAATGATAAATTTCCTGACTGTTCAAACATTGAATAAAGTTCTGGTCTGAGTAGTCATATTGGGGTAAAGCCATATTGATTTCTAATTATTTAATCAAAAGGCTGTGGAGTTCCTCCATTAATGATACTTCATATGCAGTGCTATATGGGAGAAAGCCATCTCTTGGACATATAAGGGTGTTTGGAAGCTATATGTGGGTGCATATTTCAAAAGCAATTAGAAGAAAAGGACAGCTTTCTAGAAAAGAATTCTTACAAAATTTGAGGATTTAGGATCATACAGATGTGATGTGATGGATGGATTTGGCTAAACTCTCAGTCAGAGGTTGGGATAATTCATATATTTACAAATTCTTCTTGTGGACACTTCAGAAGTTTATGGGTGGTCACTGGGAGATGAAGGCGGATTTGCTCCTTATCCAGAGTACTATTTTATCTTCTTAAAATAAAAGTTTACTAAAATATCCTATTCACAAAAAATATGTCATGCTGAGCTCATGAGATTTATTTTCAAATTTAGCTATTTTATCCAGCTATGCACTAAAATTTGATCTTTACGATAAGAAAACAAAGTGCTTTATCCCAAAATTGTAGAATAGGAGTGTAAAGGGCTTGAATGAAAGCAGATTTTGTTCATTCAAGGCAGAGCCGGTGTGAAAAAGAATAAAGAAATGTCACAAACAATGTGTATGCTTTGCAAGTTGACAGTCTATTTCTTGTTATCATTTTATTGGGAATAAAAAAAGTAAAATCATTATAAAGATTAGATCATTATAAAATGTGATTGGACACACAAGGAATTTGTCTTTGGTGCATATGCTCTCAGTGTACATAAAAAGATACATTCGTCAAGAATCATAAGGTACAACAGTTAATGATAGTCATAGGGTACAAATCATACTAAAAACAATCAATATAAATTGTAAGGATACAAGCAACAAAGTTACAGTCATACAGTTATAAGTGGGAGGAGATGGATGATAGGAATGAGGAGAAGATTAATAGTAATGCAGACTTAGTAAATAGTTTGATAGTTTTGAGGAAATTATTTGTTTAGCAGTGATGGCATTCAGAAAAAAATTGTTCTTGTGTCTAGTTGTTCTGGTATGCAGTGCTCTATAGCATTGTTTTGAGGGTAGGAGTTGAAACAATTTATGCCCAGGATGTGAGGAGGTCTGTTGATATTTTCACAGGTCTCTTTGGGCAGTTGTTAGGAAGAAGTAAGTAATTTTTTCGCTCACATATAGAAACCTGGGCATACAGAGTGTGCATGTGCTCATTTTGCCAGTCATTGCACTTCTTCCTATTTACCACTACAGTGTGAGAAAGAGGTTGCAGAACATTATGGACATATTTGTCAATTTTGTAGGGAGCCAATGTGGTTGTAATCTGAGAGAAGATGTCAGTCTCAGTCCCTTTGAGGATAATGAAAAGGTTCTTTTCCCTTCCACAGCTTTACTTAGGAACTTGGCCATTGAAGTGAGGTTTCCCCTTCCCTCAACCCTCCTACCTTTTCATAATGGCCTAAAGATTAACCACTCACTAGGCTTGGAGCCCTAGTGGGGGAACAGAACAATGGAGGTGGTTGAATGAGTAATAACAGATACCACCACTCTGTCACTGTGAACGCCACCCTCCTCATGTGTCCTTGGTTTTAATGTCTGATTTAAACTTTTTTATGTTTTGAATGCGTATGTAACTATAAGCTGCCCAAAGTTAACCTATGGTAAGATAGACAAAATTATATCACTGAGCTAGATAAAATTGTAAATAAGCCATGATATAACTAAAATAATGACATTTTAAAAGGACTTTCCTGTGCTATTTTTTTCTGGCACATGAACAACATTCCCATTGCACCAGTATCATTTTAAAAATATTTTGATGTGGCATTTCAGGGCTCATGTAATCTAAGGCAGAGGACAGATATCATACCTCAACTGTTCAAAAGAGAATGGGGGCTGTCTTGCAATTCAAGTGGGTAAGTATGGAGGATACATTGTCTGACTACCCTTTAATTTTTTTCAAGCAAAATCATTGGCCAACTCGCATATTGATAAGAACTTGACCCATTTTCTAGGTTTGACCTGTTCAACAATATGGATAGTCAAAAATTAGTCTGTTTCACATTTCAACATTTCTTCTGGTAGTAAGCTGCTCTTTTGTATTCAGGTCTGGCCTCAGAATGATAATGTAGCACTTAGGGATGAAGATGCAGGCCTGAAGGCCAGCACTGGAGGCCAAGATGGAGAAGACCTGAACAGCCACCATGTATTTCCCTTTGGTACTCAGATAGGTGGGCACAAAACTCACCCAGACACTGCAGAAGACCAGCATGCTGAAGGTGATTAGCTTGGCTTCGTTGAAGGCCCCAGGAAGATTCCTAGCCAGGAAAGCCATTGTGAAGCAGATGGCAGCAAGGAAGCCCATGTAGCTAAGGGTGATATAAAACAGGATAACAGACCCTTCATTGCATTGCAGGATGATCTCTCCAGGCTGGGAGTGGGAGTCAAAGTCAGGGAATGGGGGATAAATTCCTAACCAGATGGAGCAGATGATAATTTGGACAGCAGTACAAGAAAGAATGATGGAGTTGGCCAAGATCTTTCCCAACCATTTCTTCACTTGGTTGCCTGGTTTTGTGGCCAAGAAAGCCAACACCACTGTGATTGTTTTTGCCAAGAGAGAAGAAATGGCAACTGAGAAGATGATGCTGAACAGTGTTTGGCGGAGAAGACAGGAGACTTTTCTTGGTTGTCCAATGAAGAGAAAAGAGGACAAGAAGCAAAGCAGGAGGGACCCTAGGAGGATGTAGGAGAGATCCCGGTTGTTGGCTTTGACAATGGGAGTTTTTCGGTATTTAATGAATATGAATAAAACAAGGTCTGTGGTTAGGAACAGAAATAGGGCAAAAGAGACCAAGATTATGCCCAGGTATTCTTTATAACAAAGAAAGGTTGGAACTTTGGGGATACATTGGACTCGGTCCTTATTTGGATATTGATCATCTGGACACTTGGTGCATTTTTCCATATCTGAGAAAAACAAAAAAGGAATATTTCTTTCATATTATATCCTTTTACCTTTCAAGCAATACATTCTTAGGACGATAATTGATACCAAACTTTTAAAAGCATATTTATCAAACTGCTCGGAATAAATCCACTATCATTCCCACTGTTGTTACACACCTTTTAATCCATAACACGGACAATTATAACATTGGAGAAAAGTGAGCCCATTTTATCCCCAATAATTGTACATTTAGTTTATCACACTTCTCTTCTTGGATTTTATGACCCGCATATTTTATTTTGTTTTGTTTCTTTTTGCCCTGTTCAACCCAACATGATCCTTCAAATAAGGGATTTCTGCTTATGGTGGTTGATGACCTTAATAAGGATTGATTGATTGCTATATCTTTTCATGCAACACTTTTTAGGCACAACATAATATAGGTTTGGTTCAGGTGAGAAAAAGCAATGGATTTAAGACAATTCCTTAAGTTTTGAAGGTGCTCCCAGAAAGGACAGATCTAAAGTAAAAAGTAGAAGAGATGTTTTCTCTAGCAGTAGTAAACCTCGTTCCATCTGCCATGCCTATTTCTTCTCCTTTCTTCAAGTTTTGCTATTTATCCATTCAGATAGCAAATGTTGTATTTTGAAAATAAACAAGACAACTGCTGAGTTACAATGTGTCTTTTACCATTCAATAAAATGCTTTGGATTAATCTATTTCAGCAAGATACCCCACCAGTAGTGGGACTCAGCCAGAGAACAGGCTGTTAACCTTCTGGTAAACTGGTTGTTGGAAGAAATCATTTGGACAGAGAACCGGTTGTTAAATTATTTGAATCCCACCACTACATCCCACCCCACCCTTTGCTCCAATGTCACCCACCTTCCTGAATGGAGATGGTCCCCTCTGGACAAGGAACACAGTCATAGCAGCAAACTGGTTCTCCTTCTTGAGCCCTCTTGACAAATCCAGGATGACAACTTTCCACACATTTAGACTGAGGCAGAGACTAAGCAGAAAAAGAAGATTGGGAAAGAAAATGCATTAGGACATTTTCCTAACACATGGCAAGTATCTCAAGCTGCTAAAAAGTACACAAGGGCTTCACAGAGGTGAGTATAACCTAACCAATTCCAAAAACTTGTAAGTAATAGTTGTAGGTTCTGCATATCTCTCATATTTCCCAAAGAAATGACTTTTTTTATAATAAAATTTTTGTTTTCAAACAAACACAAACACACAACACATATAACATAAAAACCACTTCAACTACACACAGTGTGTCAATTGGTTACAAGGTCCTTCTGCGTCCTTTCCATAGTCATCCCTTGAACTTTATCAAAATTCACATATTGTCAATCAAATATCTTTGTATACATTGTTATTATGCTTCCTTTGTTTGATTATCACTATTCTTTCTCCATTTTAAACAAAGTATTCTAAATATAACCATTTATATTATAATGATTCATTATATCATGTTCAATATATCCAATAATAAAAAGTTATTATTTTTTATATCCTGTTCTGTCATTCTATTATTTTAGCATTGATAACATTCTCTATTAATTTTCAGCTCCATTTTTTCCATTACTAGTATCATCCATCTAATATACATGTATACAAATTGTTATAATTATTAAACATCCATTAAGCTTAGCTGTTATTACATCCTTTCAACATAAAACATATTAAATTTGAAGTAATTTTATATTATAGCATTTCATTACATCATCCTGAAATCATCCAACATCTTTATATTCTATTCTATATAGAATTATTTATCTTTTATAAAAAGGCTTTTCAACATCATCTCCATAATCCTCACTTACAGTTTGTATAAACTTTCATATTATCAATTTAGTATATATAAATCATTATCATTATTGATCATTTATTTGACTCTAGCTATTTTTACTGTGTACATAGCACTCAAAATTTAACTAAATTTTATTGTGACATTTCATTTCATCATCCTGCATCCTTCAAGAAATAGTGTAGTCCAATACCTCTTGCCTTTTGTAAAGTCTGTATTCTAAGTGTTTTCTTGATAAGATAATGATGTGGACTTCTCTTAAGAACTTGTTGTTCATTGCATGTCTTATAAGGATTTGAAACCCTTCATCTGCTCCTTTTATCACCTTAACTTTTGTTATCATTAGTGCTTCTGCTGAAATTACTCTTATTATTTCTGCCAAATTTTCTCTCCTTTCTTCATCTATGTTTTGACATCTGAAATAAAGTTCCAGTTTATTGATCTCTCCTTTCTATATTTCACACTTGTCATTTTCCTCCATTCTCACTTTACTGTCAGTGGTTTTTTGAGCTCTGTCCTCAACTTTATCATGGTCTCTTTACTTTCTGTATGTTGATCTATAATTTCAAGTCTCTTTTCAATTCTCTCTATGATTATTAAAACTTTTTGGATTTCTAACAAAAATCTTTGCAAAGTTAGTTTCTTTTCTTCTTCATATTGCACCATTTTTCCAGATTATAAACACTGCCAAAACATCCAAGGCTTTTGCTAGGCTTCATTCAAGTTCAGTGAAAATTTTCAGCTCAAAGCTTTCTTTTTCCTTCAAAGGAACACATGTATAAACACAAGTTTTCCATTGACCCTTTCAGTAAACAAAGCCTATAGCTTTATAATATCAGATTTTGCCAAGCCTCTAGCCTCTACATGGCAGTGTTACATCTTTTCCCTCTGTTTTTGCCTTTCTCTGTAATTTCTGAACTCCAGAAGAGAAAAAAAATGTTTAAAGATTACGATCCAACCAGCCTTACTAGGAAAGAAACATTTAATCCATGAATGTGAAAAATGGGAAAGTATAGAGGAAGAAGGGGAAAAAAGACCAGTCCAATTTAAAAGTAAGAAGCATTTGTAAAATGTCCATCCATAGAAAACAAACAAAATTAAAGTAGAAAAGATAACACCATAGTTTTAAACCAGGGTTAATTCACCAGTAACTTTCTTCTGTCTTCAATTTTATTTTAACTCCTAGTCTTTTGGGTTTTTTCTTCTCTAATAATAAAGATTTTTCTCACCATTTCGACACACTGTCTCTCCTGTACTGCTTCTGTTTCAGAGGCTTGTCCTGACCTTCTGCAGCCATTTTGACTGCTTTCTCTTGTAGCCAGCAGAAAGAGCTTTCTCCTGGATCAATCAGGGACTTTGCAATGTCCCTGAGATCAACAGGACATGCTCTTCTCTATCACTGTTCCTTCAGAATGGTTTAGGTCCAAAACGCCCAGCCAAGAACAGAGATTCGACAGCAATCCTGGAGCCCCATGATTGCCTGTTGTGTCATCGTGATGTCAAGTTCCACCCACCCCCAGAAATGAAATGAAACACTTTTATACTTTGTAAGTCATCAGGGATGTAATGAGAAAATACATATATATTTAGCAACAACCTGTGGGTTCCTTCTGAGGTCAAATTCAATATGCATTCCTACATTCTTAATATATCCTTAAAGTTAAAATATCTATTGCTACTAATTGAAATTTAAACTGCTATATTTTGAAATCTTGTAGTGCAGTGATCTGTGAGTCAGAAGGTATTTTCTGACTTGGACAAGGTTCAGATTACATAAACAGATTGCAAATATCCTCCTCTTTTCAAATAGTATAACACAACCCATTTTGTCTTATTTTATTTTTCCAGTTCAATTGACTGCATCTTGGTAAAATAATTGAGATTAAACAGGGCTACCCAATCTCCAGAAGAGTTAGACATCCAGAAAAGGTCCTTTCTCATCAGTGACTACAATTAAGTGACACCAACGTCCATAGAAAAACAATCTAACATCTATTGTTTGTTAAAATCAGAGCCTTTTTTTGCCCAGAAGAGATTTAAGGAAATGAAAAATACAGAGAAACTCAATAAAAAAAAATCTAATCAAATTAGGCCAATTGAATCCTTTGGAGGGGCACTTTAATTCAAGTAGGCTTCAAATGAAGTTCCTCTTACAAATCAAAGGTCAAATCAAATTATTTTTTCCTTTCAAATTGTTTGACATTATTGGATCCTTGGTGTTCTCAGAGCTTAGTTGTTTTCTTGCAGAATTTTGCTTACCCAACCGGTAATATTGTCTGCGCTAAAAAGGAATGGGTTTTGCCCTCTGTTTCGATAAAAGTGGCATGGCCTGTTTATATATGTGCCTTGTCTGATACTACTATAGATCAATCAATCAATCAGAATAAAGTCGGAAGGGACCTTGGAGGTCTTCTAGTCCAACCCCCTGCTCAAGCAGGAGGCCCTATACCATTTCAGACAGGGAGACTTTCCAGTCTTTTCTTAAAAATCTCCAGTGATGAAGCACCCACATTTTCTGAAGGCAAACTATTCCACTGGTTATTTTTTCTTACTGTTAGGAAGTTTCTCCTCAATTCTAGGTTCCTTCACCCCTAGATTAGTTTCCATCCATGGTTTCTTCTCTTTCCTTCTAGTGCTTTGGAAAATAACATGACCCCGCTCTTTTTTGTGTAGGCTTTCTACACTGATTAGTCTCAGTCCGCTAGTCTTAAGATTTGTTAAAACAAGAAAAGAAACTAGTACTTTCCATACCTTGTTCAGTAATTTCAGTTCTGATAGAATAGTTTCGCTGATGGTAAGATTCTGCCTTTCAAAACTCCCAAATTTCTTTGTAAAGAAGGGCTGATTGGGGATTACCACCATGCTCCAAATATTCAGGTCAGCTGTTATATCTCCATTTGAGTCCCAGTACAGTTTCTCATGTGTAATATTGAAAAACACATTCTTGTCCAGAAAGTGATGAAACTAGAATGAAAAAATGCAGGAATCCCAAATGAGACAACTGGGTTTCTTACTTGGATTTTGGTTATCAAAAAACTTGATTTTTTTTGACATATAGAATAGAATAGAATAGAATAGAATAGAATAGAATAGAACATCCACCATCGGCCAGGCCCTCTCTCCCCCCAAGCATTTCTTTGCCTACCAGATTTCCAACTCCATAGCGTTTCTCACCAACATGTGCAGGGAAACAATGTTTGTGGGACTAAAAAAAACTTCAATCAATCAATTCCAACTTCGGGGGGGGGGAGGAAGATCTTGTGAAGTTGAATTGATTGATTGAAGGGTTTTTTTTAGTTCCACAAACTTGTTTCCCTGCCCAAAACAGCAAGAAACATGATGGAAAAATGCGACAGAGGGGAAATCAGGTAGGCAAAGAAATGCTTGGGGAAAGCAAGGGCCTGGGCGATGGTGGGCCAGCACAAGGGAAGGAAGCCACTTTTCTTTTTCCTTTGCTGCTTGTCTTTCCCTCGTGCCAGCAGCTCCCTTCCTCATTCCCCTATGGAATGCAGTGCCCAGACAGGATCCTATTTGATAATGTGGGTGGGACGGGGACGACAGAGCAGCCAGCACGAGGGAAGAAAGCTGCTTTTTCTCCTTGCCAGCTGCTTTTCTTTCCCTAATGCTGGCAGCTCCTTTCCTCATTTCTGGTTTGCAAGTTGAACTGTTTTTTGCCCTCCGGAGGCTTCAGGAAGGCCAAAAATCATTTGGCCAGCATGCATGCGTGCTGGCACTGATAGGGCAATGCCTCGCATGCCCTCAGAAATGGCTCCATCATGGCTCTAGAGGTTCCCATGCTTTTCACTTAATTAAAAGTAAATGTTTCCCCCTTTTCCCAAACAAGCAGTCACAAGGTCCAATCAGGGTGCTGTCCAGTTGCTTGGTAACATCACTCCTCCTCTCTTCAGCCACCTGTTGGAATGTCCTTGGTTCCCAGGGGAAAGATTTTTTATTTTGGCTACAAAAACCCCAGCTATCTCTATTTCCCCCTCCTTCATCTCCATTGTGGCAACACTGATGCCTCAAAGATGGCTTCGTCAGGCCAGCTTCAGAGTTGACATAATGTTTAAAATGGGATAATATAATAGATGATAGATGATAGATGACAGATGACAGATGACAGATGACAGATGACAGATGACAGATGACAGATGACAGATGACAGATGACAGATGACAGATGACAGATGATGATAGATGATGATAGATGATAGATGATAGATGATAGATGATAGATGATAGATGATAGATGATAGATGATAGATGATAGATGATAGATGATAGATGATAGATGATAGATGATAGATGATAGATGATAGATGATAGATGATAGATGATAAACAGACAGACAGACAGACATAGACCTCTTTCTGTGTTTGTGTTTGTAGAAACCTTATGAATTTGTTGCATTAGCAGCATTTAGAATCAATAAAGAAAACAAAAAAATTAACAATATTATACTTGTAAAAGAATAACTATTTGGGAAAACTGATTTTTAATTTTTTAAAAATATGAAATGTATGGGTATTATTAGGTCCAATATTAATTTAATGGAATTCCAGAATAATTAACATGTGGGATAAAGAGGCAAAGAATTTTGAAGATGAATATTTTAAAGAAATTACAATTTTTTTACTGAAACTTATAAACAATGCGCTAGAAAAGACCTATAGAAAATTGATTCAAACTAAAATTGAGGCGGAGAGGGGGGCAATCTTCATGATCTTTAAAATCTAACCCTAAGAAAAAAACCACTAGATAACCAATCTCATAAAAAGATAGGGCATTAAATTGAAAGAAAGAAAGAAATAATAATGAAATAATACGCGATGGAAAGGATGGAAATCCCAGTTACAATGTAGATTATATAAGAAACATAGCCAAGACCCATAATGCTTATACACTAAAACTCAAGGTTTAGAGAAGAAACAGGATAAACTTAAAGCATCAGTACATGAAGGCAGATATGATATAGTTGCCATTACTAAAACTTGGTGGGATGAAACTCATGATTGGAATGTACTGATGGAAGGGTACAAATTATTCAAAAGAAACAGACCTAACAAAAGAGGAGATGGAGTTGCATTATACAAAAATGCATTACACATTATACATCTTTACAGAAATAGCCCAAACCAAGGATGGAAACCTCCTAGAATCCATGGGGTCAATATAAAAGGAAAAATGTATGGCATCGGTATAGGCCACCTGACCAAGCAGAAGAAATAGATGAACCATTCGCTAATCAATTAATAAATATACATAGGAGACATATCATAGTAGTAATGGGAGACTTTAACTACCCTGATATCAACTGGGAGACAATATGCAATAAATGAAAGAGGGCCAGTTTGGTGGAAAAAAAGGAATAGGGGTGTTATGATAGCAGTATTCCCATATTTGAAGGGCTGCCACAAAGAAAAGGGGGTCAACTTCTTTTCCAAAGCACCAGAGGGCTGGACAAGAAACAATGGATGGAAACTAATCAAGGAGAGAAGCAATCTGGAATTAAGGAGAAGCTTCCTAACAGTAAGAACAATTAACCAGTCAAACAATTTGCTTTCAGAAGTTGTAGGTGCTTCATTACTGGAGATTTTTAAGAAAAGACTGAACAATCACTTATCTGAAACGATTCTCCTGCTTGAGCAGGGGGTTGGACTAGAAGATCTCTAAGGTGCCCTCCAGGTTTGTTTGGATTGAATATAGGATAATTGCCATAATACACTGGCAAACAATCGATACAAACTCAAGGTAAACCACTCCAAACTCAATTGCAGAAAATACGACTTCAGCAACAGAGTGGTCAATGAATTGAATGCACTACCTGACTCTGTTGTTACATCCTTAAACACCCATAACTTTAATCTTAAACTGTCCACAGTGGACCTCACCCCATTCCTAAGAGGTCTGTAAGGGGGTGTGAATAAGTGCAACAGTGTGTCTAATCTCCAAGTCCTACTGTCTCCATTTATTTGTATCCATTTCCAGTGTTCATACATACCTGTTATCTCATACATGTTTGACAAACTAAACTAAACTAAATAAACTGCAGCCAGACTATGGTATGCACAGCAATGGGAGAATATTAAAATTGTCACAATTGAGAAATGGATTGTAAAATTGTCATATAAGCAAATGAAATGATAATTTATTGATTTGATGATTAAAGAAGAGATGAATAAGGGGTAGAAGAGGTTTATACAACATCTAAGAGAGGAGTCAGATAACATGTAAATATCTATTGAAAGGAAGGTTGGATAGAATTTATTTTTGATTTGTTTCTCTTTCTCTTTCTTACTTTTTTTCTTTTTCTTTTCTTTTTCTTTCTTTTTTGGATTTATCTTTTACTATAGAAAACAATCTTAATAAAAATGTATAAACAATAAAAACAGAGTGTAGGATATGGGAAAATGTGCTTAATTAAAAGAAAACAATTTCTGAATAAACAATAGGAAAAACATATCCGCAGGAAGAGCAGCTTGATGGTGAACCAGAGACGTTCAGTCTCCCCTTATCTGAAGGTCTTCATGAAAGACCCGGAAGCTACTAGCCAACAAGGCTTTAACTGGGATTCCTGTAGAGTAGTGAGGGTGAGACTAAAGCTATCAGGAGCTCTATCAACTTTATTAATGCAAAATGACTTTAAAATTGTAGGATGAAATTTCATACGTCCAATATTTTTAAAACTGGATATATATTGTTTTTAAATCACAGTATTTAGCATCATAATATAGGTCTACCTTAGATTGCCCACAGCCACCTCATACTGAACACTTTACCCTCCCAGCCCCAGTTGACCAGCCGTAGCCACCCTTCTGCCACCCCTTCCGAGTCACCCCTCTATGACTGCCTCATCCTGGTGATTCATCGTGGGACAACTTACCAAGTGCCAAGTTCTGGTAGTCAATGCACATGCTGAATGGTAGGCCTCTGCCTTCCCATCGGATGCAGCACACAATGAGGGCTCTGGGTGGCGCAGATAGCAGCCTCAGGTGCTAGGACAAGACTGGCAGGCTTTGGACCCAGATAGATGACTGTATCTGAAAGGCTGGCTGTGCATGGGAGGGGGGAGTTGCAGTTCTTCAGGGACCTCTTTCTGGACTTGGTCTGGTTGTGGACATACTGAAGGCGGTTCCTCTCTCCGCCCTTCCTGAAAAGATCTCATGACAATACAAGATTGGAGATTCCTCAAATGCTCAAGAGCCGGAGGGAGAAAGTTGAATCTAGGCAGGCACGCAGCTTGAAGCCTTTGGTTGGGGCCCCTCTGGGGACCCCACAGAAAGTTTGGAGGCACTGGGGAAGCAGGAGCATGGGGACAGAAGTCACTGCAGACAGGGAAATTGGTCATGACCTACCACAGAGAGTGACAGCCAGGGAAGCTCTGATCCGCTCCACTTGAATGGATAGCAGTGGCCTCTGAAGCTTCAGTTCTATTCACTGAGCCATGACCGCCCCACCTGTCTCCTTGCAATATATCCCAGCTTGTCTGAGCAAGGGCCCAGGCAAGCTCAGCTACATTAGCCCCAACACATGTCATACAGTCCCCTTGGGTTATATTTACCCTGGGCCAGTTTCACAGTAGGATACCCTTCAGAGATGAATGGGGCTATCCAGCAGACAGCCCAGTTCAAAGGAGGGTTGATAGGGCTGGCCCCAGTGGGCTGGCCCCAGTGGTGCTCTACTGCTGGCATGTGCCAGGGTGCTATCCTGGACTACCAAAGGACTCCATCACCCTCCAGGTAGATCAGCAGGATTCGGCACTCAGCAACCAGACTAGCATGGGGTAGAAGCTCTGAGCGCACTGACTGAGGACTGTGATTGAGTAAATCTCTTGAAAGTAATGGGACTTTATTCAAGTTGACAATGCACAGTACAGGAGCAAAGTGGCACTGTGTGACTCCTTTTCATTCAACTCCCCTGGAAGTGAAGTGAAGCACCCAATACTGCTTCCCTCTAGGGCAGGATGGAGAGGAATGGCTGGAGAGTAGTGGATGGGGGAGGGACATAGAAGGGCATCCGCAATGGTGCACAGTGACCGGAGTAAGGAGGCTGGTATGAGCAGCTCTGTCCAATTGTCCTAGAGCTTGTCCACTTGACACAGACAAGCAAAACTACCTGCAGTTGTTGAAAACAGTGGCACAATGAGAAAATAATCAGCAAAAACGAAAGAGATCCTCGGTGGTCTTTTTCCCACCCCTAGAATGGATAAAAAGAAGGAGCAGAAGGTGGTGGAGGAGCAGAAGGAGGATGAGACTCTTCCTTTCCATTCCTGCTCAGAAGGAATTAATCCTTGTCAGGACCCCATACCTGCCACGGCTGCAGCCTCACAGCCCCCAGCATACTTTTGCCATTCATCCTTCTCCTCTTTGATCTGGAGGAATAGGCAGCATTCAAGGCATGTGCCACAGTCTTAACAACACTGTAGATGTTTTGATGAGTATAAATCCGTATTCCATTACTTTCCTGTAACATTAACATTAGTGTTTTCTCAGTGCATCTTCTCCGGCCTTTGACAGAAAAGACATGCTCAGAAAAAGAACAATTAAAAGCTTTTTGTTTGAAATCACTATTAAGATAGGCATAGCCTCCAAAGTAATCAAATTTTTGTCCTATATTTCTACCAATACGAAAGGACCAAATGCTATGGATGTAATTTAAATATCTCCTGGAACGTTCAAATATATAATAAAATTCTTCTAAAGCTGTGGTAATCCAGACTTTCTTTTCAATGAGTCCTGGCAAGACTTTAAGTATTTCCTGTACAATCAGCATTCCTTGTTGCACCCAATTAATTTCCATAAAGTAAATGAAAACATTCACTTGTCTCCAGATAATGAGGGAAGCAGTACTGAATACTGTATATCTAGTCATTGAGAATCTTTGTGAAAAGACCACACAAATGCCATTTCTGATTAGCATAGAAGTCAACGTATTGACAAAACTCTCTGCATTGTCTGAGTCTGAAGCAACAAGACCAGCCATGGTCCATTTGAAATAGAGCAGAAGTTTGACTATTGCTGGGTACTGGATTCCTTCTTTGGGGACCATTTGATGGAAAAAGGGGAAATGAGTTTTATCACTCAGTGTGTTTGAAACACGTTTATAAGTGATCTGGAAAAGAAATAATGTTTTGTTTTATCTGTAACCAGAATAAGAATAACAGAATAACAGAGTTAGAAGGGACCTCGGGGATCTTCTAGTCCAAGCTAGGAAACAATATACTATTTCAGACAAATGGTTCTCAATCTTCTTAAAAATCTCCAGTGTTGGTGTACCAGTGGTGGGTTCCGTATTTCATTCCAACCGGTTGGAACGGCCCCCGGCGTCATACACAGGCACATGTGCAGTGCGTGTGCATGCATCGTACTTACCTGTGATGCTTCCTCAAGCCTCCGTGACAGTCCAGCTGCTCAGCGGAGCATCACACAGGCGCCGTATACACCATGCACGTGTGCGGAAGACGCCAAACCCTTAAAGGACAGGTAAGGAGCTCAGGCGGGCAGTTGGGCCCTCCGGAGCACCATACCAGAAAGGTATCTGGTGCTCCAAGTAGGCTCTGGTACGCCCGTACTGGGGTGTACCGTCTGCAAACCACCACTGTGGTGTACCCCAAACTTCTGGAGGAAAGTTGTTCTACTGATTAATTGTTCTAACTGTTGGGAATATGTTTGATCTCTCCCTGATCAGTTACCATCCATTTCTTCTTGTCCTGCTTTAGGTGTTTCAGTGAATAGTTTGACTCCATCTTCTTTGTGGCAGCCCCTTAGATATTGGAACACTGCTATCATGTCACCCCTAGTCCATCTTTTCATTAAATTCCTGCATATCCAGTTCCTGCAACTTTTTTTCATATGTTTCATCCTCCAATCCCCTAATCCCCTTTGTTGGTCTTCTCTGCACTCTTTCTAGAGCCTCAACCTCTTTTTATATTGTGGTAATCAAAACTGGATGCAATATTCCAAGTGTGGCCTTATCAGATCAAGATTAAATTATTAGATTTTAATAAATCAAACTTGGTCTTACAATTGTTTCCAGGAATCCTATATTTGTTTATAATTAGTAATATGCAATATAACCATTTATAATATGATTTAATCTGTGTCATATTTACCTCTCTACTCTCCTTTTCATTTCCTGCACATTCATACTGTCAGACAAACCTGTTGGATTTTGTAGGTGCTCAACACAATGGATATCTGCACGGAGATGTCATCATTACTTCCATCAATTAGAGCCAAGAGGTTGTCCTTTTTTCCACAGTTGTAGTTGGGAACATTAGCTTCTCCAGTAGAGACGATGTCCAGCAAGGCATCTAAACTTACAATGATGCTCATATGGTTGTCATGGATGTTGTAGCCAAGTGTGAGATTGTTCAGGAGCTGGGTTTCCCTTCGGATCTTTTGAATGGCCAAAATGAAGGATAGAATTTTGGAATATTCAGTTCCTGTTTCACTGTAAATAAATGTGCACATCATCACCATTGACCCTAATAATGTATATATAATATGTTCTTGTTTGATTCTATCAGCCTTTTTAGTTTTAAACCAGGATTGTTCCAAACCCAAAGGCAAATTGTACTATCTGATCGACATTTAATTTTTATTATCATTGAAAAGATGGTATGAAAATAGACTTCCACCATTTAGTAATCATAAATAGATTTGTATTGTTAGTTGCATTAAGTAATATAATTAATACTAATTTTATTTGCCTAAATATCTCTAAAGTGAGGAGCTTTCAGTTTTGATCTGGTATTAGTATTTAGTATTTATTAATATTTGTATGCCGCCCTTTTCCCTGAGGGGACTCAGGGCGGCTCACAGTTCAGGAGGGGGGGGGACAAACCAAGTTACATAAAGGACAATACTTCGTTAAAAAAAACACAACATTCATACTATTCGGGTATGGTGAGGTCTTTAGCCCCAGGCCTGTCGGGACAGCCAGATTTTAAGGGCTATGCGGAAGGTCTGGAAGGTGGTGAGGGTACGAATCTCCATGGGGAGTTCGTTCCATAGGGTCGGAGCTGCCACAGAGAAGGCTCTCCTCCGCGTGGTTGCCAGTCGACATTGACTGGCTGATGGAACTTGGAGGAGGCCTAATCTGTGGGATCTAATTGGTCGAGTGGAGGTAATTGGCAGTAGGCGGTCTCGCAAGTACCCAGATCAAATACCATGAAGGGCTTTGTAGGTGACAACTAGGACCTTGAAGGGTACCCGGATATCAACAGGTAGCCAGTGCAGCTCGCGGAGGATAGGTGTTACATGGGTGAAACGAGGTGCACCCACAATCGCTCGCGCGGCCACATTCTGGACTAGCTGAAGTTGCCGAATACTCTTCAAGGGTAGCCCCATGTAGAGCACATTGCAGTACTTCCTTCCAGTGGTTCTCCTCTTACCTCTCGGACAGGTCGCAGTCGGTGTTAGTTGGGGGGCAGAGATCGACCCCTAGGCCCCTAACGTATGGGGTGCCACAGGGTTTGGTCTTGTCCCCCCTTCTTTTCAACATCTACATGAAACCGCTGGGTGAGATCATTCGACGGCACGGGATAAAATACCACCAGTATGCGGACGATACTCAGTTGTATCTGTCCGCCCCGTGCCAACTCAATGAAGTGGTGGACGTGATGAACCAGGGACTTGAAGCTGTTAGGGACTGGATGAGGGCTAACAAACTTGTGCTCAACCCAGATAAGACCGAGTGGCTGTTGTGTTTCCCTCCCACCAATTCGGCAAGTATTCCACCTCTCAGGCTGGGAGGTCAAACATTATACCCCTCAGACAGGGTCCGCAACTTGGGAGTCCTCCTGGACCCACAGCTGACTTTCGAACATTATTTGTCAGCTGTGACCAGGGGGGCATTTGCCCAGGTTCGCCTGGTGCACCAGTTGCGCCCCTACCTGAACCGGGAGGCTCTCACAACAGTCACTCGTGCCCTTGTGACCTCTAGGCTGGAGTATTGCAATGTGCTCTACATGGGGCTGCCCTTGAAGAGTATTCGGCGACTTCAGCTAGTCCAGAATGCGGCCGCGCGAGCGATTGTGGGTACACCCCGCTTCACCCACATAACACCTATCCTCCGCGAGCTGCACTGGCTACCTGTCGATCTCCGGGTGCGCTTCAAGGTGCTACTTGTCACCCATAAAGCCCTACATGGTAGTGGATCTGGGTACTTGAGAGACCGCCTACTGCCAATTACCTCCATGCAACCTATTAGATCTCATCAATTAGGCCTCCTCCGAGTTCCATCTGCCGGTCAATGCCGACTGGCAACTACGTGGAGGAGAGCCTTCTCGGTGGCAGCTCCGACCCTATGGAACGATCTCCCCATGGAGATTCGTACCCTCACCACCCTCCAGACCTTCCACACAGCCCTCAGAATCTGGCTATCCCGTCAGGCCTGGGGCTAAGACTGTAACCCGCCCGAATGGTATGAATGTTGTGTTTTTAATTATGTATTGTCTTATATGTTAAAAGTTTGTCTCCCCCTCCCCCTTGGGTTGTGAGCCACCCTGAGTCCCCCCAGGGAAAAGGGCGGCATATAAATAAACTTCTACAATCTACAATCTACAATCTACAACTGAGTATTGTCCGCATACTGGTGGTATTTTATCCTGTGCCATCGAATGATCTCGCCCAGCGGTTTCATGTAGATATTAAAAAGTAGGGGGGACAGGACCGAACCCTGCAGCACCCCATATGTTAGGGGCCTAGGGGTCGATCTCTGCCCTCTGACTAACACCGACTGCGACCTGTCCGAGAGGTAAGAGGAGAACCACTGTAAAACAGTGCCTCCCACCCCCACCTCCCACAGTCGTCGCAGAAGGATACCATGGTCGATGGTATCGAAAGCCGCTGAGAGGTCAAGGAGTACCAGGATGGAGGTGTGGCCTCCATCCCTGGCTCTCCAGAGATCATCGGTCAATGCGACCAAAGCGGTTTCCGTGCTGTAGCCAGGCCTGAAGCCAGACTGGAATGGATCAAGATAACTAGCTTCCTCCAAGGACCGCTGGAGCTGAAAGGCCACCACCTTCTCAACAACCTTCCCCACAAAGGGGAGGTTGGAGACTGGACGATAGTTGTTTAAAACAGCTCGATCCAAAGATGGTTTCTTCAGGAGGGGTCTCACCACCGCCGCCTTAAGAGCGGGGGGAAAGACCCCCTCCCGAAGGGAGGTGGCAACAACTGCCTGGATCCAGCCCCGCGTCACCTCCCTGCTGTTAACAACCAGCCAGGAGGGGCACGGGTCCAGTACACATGTGGAGGCACTTACAGCTCTCATGGCCTTGTCCACGTCCTCAGAGGCAACAGCCTGAAACTCAACCCAGCGATGGTCTACCAGATTTTCCCTTAGTGCCTCGGCTGGTTCTGCAGAAATGGAGTCCAAGTCCGTCCGAAACCGAGCGACTTTGTCCACGAGAAACTGGACGTAATCCTCAGCCCTGCCCTGCAAAGGATCACCCGCATCCCTCCTATTTATGGTATGCTAAAGGACACCAATGGACAGGTACTGTAGTAACTGATTCAAAGAAGACCAAACAAATAAGTCATCATATCAGTATTGCAGTCACTACCAACTCCGAAGGCTACAGAAACTTATGGAATACCCAGAGAAATAGGATAAGCTACATAAGAAGTCAAGGTTCTAACCATGCTATGCCAGCAAATATTGAGAAAAACACAGCAGAAAACTATGGGAAGATATTAATCTAAACTCCTTTTTATTATCAATTTGTATTCTTATTCAAAACATTAAAATACAAACTCTCTCCCCCCAAAAAGCAAAAATAAAAGACGACTAAACAAGACTACACAAAAAAGAATGCATAGATTAAAAGAGGCATATACATAAATCCCCCCCAGTTGAATTCTGATATATTACAAAGGTAATTCTCCTCCAACCTTGCAAAGCCATCACACAATTTATAAATTTCTAGAAAGTATTACCAAACTCACTTAGCCTGAAATCCATCTACTATATGAAAATATAGCCAACAGGTGAAACCAACAGGTAAATTAAATTTCAAAACCCTATATTAATATTTATTGTATTTCACAGAGGGAAAGTCCACAATGACTTCTGGTCCACCATACGTCACCATAGTCATTGTCTTTTGTCCATCCAGCATCAAATCTTCTCCACTGAGTCTTAATAATGAGACTTAAAATATGAATCAGGATCTTTCCTAACTGTTGGATTTTCTTCCCCCAAATTATAAATTCTTTTTATGTATATCTCCACAGCATTTGTAAATTGTAATATAATATCTCTTAACACTTGTTTTCCAATTAGGTATGATAAATCAATTCCTCAATCTTTCTCAATCTTCTTGAAAAAGTTGAGTTCATGACTGGTCAATTCTATTAACTTAGTGTCTTTACAATCCAAAGATTTCCCACAGTCCTCTAGCCACCTTGTATTTTTCAAGTCTCATTGTTCAGTTCTGCTAGCAGCAAATTATATTCCAATCCATCAGATTGTAAGTCTTATTGTATTGCTATTACTTACATCTGGTTATCATCTTCAAGTTAGTTTAAAACTTTATCAAGCTTTTTATCCAATTGGTCAAGTTGAATTTGTAAGTTTGTATTTGTATTTTGAATTTATTTATTTGTCAAGCAAGTGCACAGTAATAGGTATTAGTATAGACATGGACATGATCACATGAAATTGATACAAATAAATGAATATAAATAAGTATAACATAGCCATGAACACGTATCAAAAGGGACAGTAGGACAGTGATGGTAGACACACTGGTGTGCTTATGCACACCTCCTTAGGGGCCTCTTAGGAAATGTGTGAGGTCCACGGTGCCTAAAAAGTATTCTGTTTCCCCAATAGCAAAAATAATAGCCTGCAAGAAAAATGATGCTTAGAATCATCCAATGCACACTGAAGACCTACATGGGAAAAGTAATGGCTTTTTTGTTTCAATCACATCAAGCTTTGGGATGTAGTCACAAAATTGGGAAATCCTAAAACATCTTCTTGTCTTCCTGAACAATTCTGGAAGCCACACTATGGACAGAAGATGATGAAACAAATTAACTCCAGGATGGCAAAGGAGTGCAACCACACTGGATATTTTCCCCCTATTTATTAAATCTGTATGTTGAATCTCTATATGAAAAAAGTTGGATTTGAAGAAGATGAGTATGATTTTAAGCTTGGAGGAAGAAACATCAATAATGTGATCTCAAAATGCAAAGGATCAGTAAGCTGTAGTAATAAAAATCAAGGAACACAGCAAACATGGATTAAAATTAAATACCAAGAAGACAAAATCATGATAATAGGAAGAACAGCCAGTCTTAGAATTGGCAATGAAGATAGCAAAGTGATGGAGAGCTTCCTACCCACTAAGATCAAAACCATGAATATAATGATATTCTCAGTGACAATCTATGAAAATGCAAGTTGGACTTGAAGTAGCAAGTTAGAAACAGCATTGATGCTTTTGAACTTTGGTATGAGAGAAGATTCCAATGAATATGGGCAAGAGAGAATTAAAAAAGTAATACAATTGGAAGGAACCTTGGAGGTCTTCTAGTCCAATCCCATGCTCAAGCAAGAAACCCTATAACATTTCAGACATATCGTTGTCTAATCTCTTCTTAAAAACCTACACTGTTGGAGCACTCACAACTTCTGGAGGCAACTAATTGTTCTAATTGTCAGGAAATTTCTCCTTAGTTCTAGGTTGGTTCTCTCCTTGATTAGTTTTCATTCATTGCTTCTTCTTCGGCCTTCTGGTGCTTTGGAGGAAAAAAAACTAATGGATCATCAATCAAATCAACCAAGAGTTTTCATTTGAGCCACATGTGACCAGGCCAAGATGTTGAGACTCTAGAAAAAGTGCAGAGGAGAGCAACCAGGATGATTAGGGGACTGGAGACTAAAACATATGAAGAATAATTTCAGGAACTGGGCATGGCTAGTCTAGTGAAGAGAAAGACCAGGGGAAACATGATAGCAGTATTCCAATATTTGAGGAGCTGCCACAAAGAGGAGAGGCTCAAGCTATTTTACAAAGCACCTGAAGGCCAGACAAGGAATAATGGATTGAAACTGACCAAGGAGAGGTTCAACCTAGAAACAAGGAAGAACTTTCTGACTGTGAGAACAATCAGCCAATGGAACAGAAGTTGCCTTCAGAAGTTGTGGGAGCTTCATCACTTGAGACTTTCAAGAAGAGATTGGACTGCCATTTGTCAGAAATGGTGTACGGTCTCCTGCTTGAGCAGGGGGTTGGAGTAGATGATTTTAAGGTCCCTTCTGTTAATATATTAAAACTCCTTAATCAAGAGTGTGGCTTCATATGCGATCCAGAAAACCAATGGTAAAAGCAAATCTTCCTCTGTTCCTATAAGAAGCAGGCATTTAATAAGCTACTTTAAAAGTACAGAACTGGGCTGGAAATAGGTGACTACAGAGTTTCAATAAATAATGTATGGATGAATGGATGTATGAATATAAAATGCCTGGTCTAAATTCATCCTTTTGACTTAATTAAAAAAGTGATGGGAAAAGTTGATTTACTTCTGCTAAATGAGAGCATAAGCAAGTGATCAAATCAACACTGCAAGAGGAAGGAAGATCATTTGGATTTGGAGTTCTGAGTCTCTGTCTCAGGCCTTTAAGACAAAACAGGGGAGTTCTGGGAATCAAAATGAGCAAAGGAATTGTGCGGTTCCCAAGTCTTGAATTAGTGGAATCAGAAGAAATGAAAAAGAGCTTAAGCATTCAAGAAATACATGTGCACTGGAGGAGGAGCTAATGTAGTGACGATACAGATGTGCGGTCTTGATGCTCCGAGACTACAGCCGATACTTTTGCCCCTGGGTGGACCAACCAGACCTAAACCATCCCAAAGAGATGGTGAACAGGAAGAATACATCTTGCTGACCTTAGGGACATCGCAAAGTCCCTGATCGATGCAAGAGAAGTTCTTCAAGCTGGCGACAAAAAATCCAGCTAAGACTGACGAAGTCGGGGCAGCTCCAAAACAGAAGGATATGGAAAAAGAAAGTGTTTCCAGCTGGTGAGGAACTTTTACTCTTTTAAAAAGAGACTGCCTAAAAAAAACTTAAAATTAATTTAAATTGGAGAACAGAAGAATCAAGTGGTGGAATTAAATTTGAAATGGTTTTGGACAGTGGTTATCTTACTTTTAAAATGCAATTTTCATGGATGGAATTTATGCAAGCCTTTTAAAATGAATGGATTAAGTTTTCTTCTTCTATTTTTTCTTTTATTTTTTTCTGTAACCTACGGTCTAAAATTTTTCTCTTTCATGTGTGTTCTTCTAACCCATTTAAAAATTGGATTTTTTCTAACTTGAAATACAAAAAAAATACAAAAAGAAATAAGGAAATTTGCAACAATAACACTGCTACTTGGATGCTGAAAGGTTTGTGTATTGGAGTTTGTGTATTGGAAATGGGATAGTTTTTTTTCTTCACTGATTGTTTTGGCTTGGCACTACAAGGTCTCACTGCTTGGTTATAGAGAGTGATAAGAAGGGAAGCATACAGATGTCCCTTTGAAATATCTTTAACCAGAGAAAAGTGAGAACAAAATGTTTTTGTGAATCTATGCTTAATTTTATTAACCTTCCAAGCTAGAGCAGCTATGTTTATTAGCTGGAGAGAATGGCACAATTTCAAAAGCAAACAGAAATTTTAAGATTGCAAAAATACAGAAATTATCAAATACATATGCGAGGATAGAGAAGAAGCTGGAAGACTTAGAGCATATAATAGCAACATATGATGAAGAAGTTCAGGATGTTTATCAAATGCAAAATATGGTGGTTAAAACTCATAAAATCAAAGTGGAAAATGAATATAAAGAGATTAAATTTGCTGATATTTATGGTGATTGGTTTATCTCTGAAAATGGAAAGAGTGAAATACTGAAAGAGGAATTAAATGGAGGGGAAATTTATCCCAGAGGGCAAGATACAGAAGAAGAAAAAACCAAAGAATATATGGATTTAAAGAGAGAAATTTTATTAGCAATAGCATTGATAACTCTACTGGCAATCAAAGATAAGCTGACTAAGAAACAGAAGAAGGGTATCAAGATTACATGAGAGATATTATAAGCAAGGAGTTGCTAAGAGGAGTCCATACAAAGTTGATCAAGGAGATGATTAGAGGACTGGCATCACAAATGGCAGAAGATATGAGACTGTTTTGCTATTGGAAAGATACAGGTTGATAGATTGGAGAATACAATTGAAAACTAGTTAAACTTTGTGAAATTTATTGACAATAGATATAGTTTAAATAAATAATTGATAATGTTACTAATGTATACAATGTGTAGTGTTATGATGAGTATAATTGGATATGAATATTGAATGGTACCCATGTAAGGAAGATTAGAAATCCCTTTGGATTATATATAAAGGTTAATAAAAAA